>NW_026460271.1:0-65190 GCF_021730395.1 Mercenaria mercenaria | reverse complement strand
CCGTTTCATTTGCAAATATACGAAGTCAACTCAACAAAAATGTTTGCCAACTGAATCATCGGCTTACGTGGACTTCCGTTTAATGAACTCCACGATCTGACAGGACCAGAACGCCAGAAAGAAACGTTATTTTGGTTACAAAAATCAATAAATTAACCAGATCTGCAAAGGACAACATTTTCCTTTCACATGGTCATGTAGAAAAATAAATGTCTTCTAACTTTTCATAAATTTTATAAAGTTTCCTGCCTGCGAAGATCTAAAACGTATTTTTTTACAGGAAATAACTCTATGAAATGGGTGCTTTGTTCCTTCAATAATTATCTCAATAAAAGATGTCATAAATGTTGCTCAAATGTGATCAACGAACTTAATTTTTTTAAATTATCTACAAAAAGAAAAAAACGCACATCCAATCGCATCACACAAAGCGAGCATTTCTTTCCACGCGTAATCAGATCAGCAGTCACATTTTTTTAGGGATAAAATGAAATTAAACATGTTAATTAAAATACGTATACAGGTAGTTCTCCATGTTTAATAAACCGGGTAAATGGTGTAACGTCATTAATACGGAACACGAAGAGTGAAGTCTGGTTAGGGCGGAAGGAAATGAAAACACTTTTTATGAGTGAATTTATTACAATAGCACTATCACTATCTTTTGAAAGTCTGTATATGATATTATAACATCAGACACGTTAAATAATTCAAAATAATTTCTTTCAATCAGTTCATTTAGATAATGGCCAAATATCTCAAAAATACGCACACAGACCTATACATTTCATTTCACCACGTAATAGACCATATGTTTATTTACGACTTTGAGAAGTTTAATTAAAATCTACACTGTAGAACAAAAACTATTCACAAAAGTGTTATGAAAGTTTTTATTTTCCCATGGACTTCCATTCCGAAAAAGTTCGCGAGGTCCAAATTTCTCGAAATAGTCTATCAAAAAATCAAGCACACGACTCTATATTTTTTTGTATTTTTCTGCATTTTCTTAGTATATTCTGTAATTTTGAATATTAGGATTGGATCAAATTCTACTTGGTAGAAAAATTTCGATCCGAACATGCAGAACTATCCTAAGACGTATTTCTGGAACGTGCCTAATTAAACAGACATTATTTATAATACGGATATTTTCGAAACTATACCATTAAGAGCTAACTTGTAATTTATAAAATATCAACAACTTCATTGCTTTAAATGCTGTCTATGTATCCATAATTTTCATCAACTTTTGATTCTATTTTTCATTGAGGGAAATTGAGAGAATTGGTAAAATCTTACATATCAAGAAATGTACATAATTTTGATAACTATCAACTGAAACAATTTGCTGAATGGCTTGATACTTTTTTTTACGAACGTTGTAAAGTATATGACAAAATGAAGAACATATCTGTTTAACACTATTGTTAATCATTTTGTTAACTTTGAATTGTCACGAAATAATTTTATTTGCACTTTACCGTTATACATGTTTTTTCCTTCAAATATGCTGCCTCGATCAAGTCTGCATTTTATGCCAAAACGTGAGTGCAGGGACGACATGGTATAGTTATACATTGTAGGTAACAGTACCCTCCAAATACAGAGCATTAAGCAATCTAATTAATTTATAAATTTATATGTTATGCGCAATATAAAAATACGAACCATTCTAGAATTGCTCCGATGAGTCCAAATATGTTGTTATCTTCATTTGCGCAGAATCTCGTATAATGCATGTATTACATTAAAGATTTGGCGAAGAATTAAACCTGAGAATGTTACTTTTGTTCACAATTTCAAAAGGGCATCTTGGGCATCTTCACTCTTTAATGATAACAAATGCTACTTTCACAAAATATGTTGACAGTTTTTAAAGAGTATTCATTTTGTAAAATGACTATCTATTAATGTGTTTCCTAACTTACTTTAGACCTCAAAGTTTAAGTGAATGAATAATGAATGACCACACTTAAGAAATTCTTAATCCTGTTTTAAAAACCAGGACTAGGAATAAAGACTATTTAGTTCATTTTGTGAAAAAAAAAAAAACTGACCGAAAAGAAATATTTTGAAAACTATGATTTTATCATAAATAGCATCCGAAACTCATTATTGCTCCTCAAACTATAAAACGATTTTACTTCTGATCATGATAAAAATAAACGATTCTAGAGTACTAGCTAAAATTCTATTTTGTTGTAGCAGCTGTTTGGGGCATTTTTTTGTTTTGATTCAGTACAAAATAGAGCAATATGTTATCAAAGTTTGCCCCATCAGCTGTTATATCTGGCGATATTGGATGGCGACCCACACAAATGAGACAACTAATAAATGTTTTGAACTGGTAAAGAAATTTTAGGTCAGTAGTATAAGCGGTTTATTAATTATCACAACTGCAATCTTTCAGTGCCGTGTGGCGGCTGTAAAAAGTCTCCCCGTACTTGGATTCAGTGTTGTTAAATTTTCTGGTCCTTTGGGATCATGGAGTCCATTCAACATGTGTAATAGAGTTCCGCTTATAGAGTTCCACTTAAACCGTTGCTAGGGGGCGTGAGAGGTGTTGTACATTTCATTGCCTCTCATGAATAGACTCAATCAAACCGAGTCTGCTATTATTCTTTTTGATTGCATTCTTTATTTCCAAAGGATCTCTTCACAGATTTTATTACTTGTAAATAAACAGGCGTCATCTTGGCTGACCTAGTTACTATAAATAGTCACTCATTTGCATATAAGAAATCAAAATAAGAGCGCATGTGCGGCGGCCATATTGGATTTTAATTTTAGAATGACGTATTTATGAGAAACATTTTAGTTTAAAGAACGACCTCACTCTGCTATTTATATCTCCCTGAAGTATATAGAGCTGACTTATATACCTATCTAGGGTGTGAACGCGCACATTGAGGGTCAGGTGCTCAGCCCTAGACGGGGAGATAACATGAAAACAAAACATTACAAGAAAATCAAATAAAACATTAATTATATTTGATCATATAGATTTATCTATGACCTAAATGAATAAAAACATTTTATGGTAAACAAAGAACTTATTAATGATAATCTAAAGTACAACATTCATTATATTTTTGATAAAAACAAAAACATTAAGATAGCTACGTTAGAAGTAACGTAAACTGAAAATAAATAGAGAGTTTGAGATTTCAACCTTCGCCTTCCCCTTAAACGTCTCTTGCGAAGTTAACGTATGAAGTTGAAGTTCGATTAAAATTCCTTGAGATTTCAAACTTTAGAATGAACCTTACTTCTTTTAATCCGCCCATTCAATGTATCTGTAATTATGATCGTTTTTCTCGTGCATTTTGATATCAATTGTCCGAAATTGCAGGACTTTTACAAGAGGTTTTAGAAATGAAAATTAAATAAAAACATTTCAATTAACATAATCATCGCATGGATATTAGTGCAATTACAAAAAAATAAATAAAATAAAAAAATAACATATATAATGTATACAATGCATGATTGTAAATCATACATGAGAGGAAATAAAAATGATAATCATATCAACGTATTCTATTGTTGATGGTGTTCTTGAAATATATTACAGTTAATATTTAAAAAAAAAACATGAGACATCAACTACAACAAATGCATTTCTCGATATACATTGAAGTTAAATATATGAGATAAAGCAAACACAAAAGGCTGTTGACTAGTATTTCATAGTTTTTCCTAAAGTTTTTTTTTACTTTGAATTGGTACTTTGTACATCGAGTTCCTTAAAAGACGCGTTTTACTTGTAGACTGTTCCTGTTGAAAATCTAACCTTTTAAAAGATATGTTGATAACATGAGCCAATATACACAATTTATGAATACGTTTAACAAGCGATTTGAAAGAAATGTAAGATACTCTCGTGATATCATACGTTTTGGCATCATGTAACTAAGTTTGACTCTGTATAATACCAAACTCTCAGACAGCACAATATAATCGTGCCAAGTCACCATGTGTCTAGCGAAACAGTCAAGAACTGTTAGGTGGAGACGAAAATTGTCGCACAAAATAACATGTGTGCATATACACGTATTTGTTTGAATATACTATTTCATAAGTAAAGCATGTGCAGATCAAGGAATTTTGGTTAGAGGGACACCAACTTTAAGAGGAGTGGGGTCACCCATTCAGGGGCGGGGGGAGGGTAGTCACACCGAGTTTCAAGATCGATTTTCTTTGTAAAATGTTAGAATCAAAGGGGGATTGACCCAAATGCCCCTCTGCCATGTTCTGGGTCCGTGCATGTAAAGAAAGGAGCTATCCCATACGGCTAACAGGAAACCTCTCGCATCATGATATCATAAATCAAAAATTGTCTGATACTTCAAAAAAAAAAAATCCGTCTTAATAGTACCATTTTATGTTTATAATTAAAACGCAATTGTCTTATTAAGTGTCCGGCAGAAACGGATTGATTCTATTTGGAAGTTAAAATAAAATGTTCCACCAAATGATAATCGCGCGTTATCAGTCATTTTTCAAGTAAAATGACTGTCATGCCATGTGCCTCCATCCAGATTTCAGTCTTTGATGCCGTGTATGTGGACAGAGTAGATGTACAAAGACTGAAGTTTTGACTTTCGTGATATCACATCTTCGGACGTTCAAAACTTCACTTCTTACGACAAAAATGCCCATCTGGTATAATCAATACCGCCTGAGGACACAAATATGCCGTAGAAGTTAAAGTTTGAACAAAATCTCAAAGTTTTTCAAAATCAGTTGATAACTTCATACTTCCAGGTTCAATTCAATGTATTTAGTTAAAATCATTAGCCAAACAAAACTTCAATATTCTTATACTTATTGATAGTGTTTCGCATCAAATTTAGTCCAGTTATACATATGGATAATCGAATAACTTAATAAGCAGAAATCCTGAAACTAAGCTTTTTATTTCACATAGTAATAAAACGAAGTCTTAGGCTTTCTTGAAATTACATGGAAAACTTTAGTAGCAACGTTTGATATAAATAAAATACACGCATATTGGTGACGTTTTACTCCAAATATATATGAGAGACGTGGAAGGGGAAGGCGAAGGTTGAAATCTCAAACTCTCTATTGACTACTTTTTTACTTACGATGTTTCCTCCTTGGCGTCCACTGATAAAATGACTCAAATCATAAGTGTATTATCCCTAAATGCGCATGCTCGGACCTATTCTTACAATGATTTCATAAGCTATATTTAGATAAGGTCATGAGTACATCAAACGTGATCATGGTCACAATGTATAGCGTGTGTTGATTTAATGCCGGATAGACAGGACAATAAAAAATAAACATGTCAAAGTTAATCCCTTAAAAGTCGCCACAATGTCTGGCGTGTATTTATTTAAGAGCGGATGCGTTAACAATAGCCTATTCAACTGTCAAAGTTAATCCCTTTAAAGTCGCCACAAAGTCTAGCGTCTGTTGACTTATGGATGGATAAATTAACAAAGGCCTAGTGATCTGTCCAAGTTGATCTGTGTATTGAGTACAGGAAGTGAGGCGACATCAGGTCTGGGGCACATACGGACCGAAGTGCCTCTTTCATACCATCAAATATGTGATGTTAAAAAACATTTTGATAGTTTTCTTAAAAAAATAGACGTTTTAGGGTTTATTTTTACATTTTGGGTATCTGACATATTTGAAAAGCCTATAGGGTACACTTTACCATAACTTAAGTGCCAACGGGAAATGAAATCATTAAATTTCAAAGTCATTGTACTGGCTCGGGACCAGTACCGTTAGAAAGACCTTTTCAAGAAGGTTCGGAAATTATGTTCTATTTTGGGTCTATCTCTATCCATTTTCCAGATATTGAGGTTAAAACCGGATTTATTTATCCGGAAACACCCGGCTTCACGCCTTTATTATTAAAGATTACCTAGGCATGTTGGGTATCTAACTGAAGGTCTCGACGAGAACTATAAGTTGGTATACTCAAACCGGAAGTGAAATCAATCATGCGTAAAATTCATATTTTTGCGCGTTCCTAGACTCGAACCTGGTCAAGTAAGTTATCGTTGGAAAGGTCTCGTCAAGAAAATTCGGAAAAATTATACTTTGATCATTGTATTTTCCAAAGGGACCGAATGATGAGCTAAAATCACTCAAGCATTAAAATCCAGCTTACTCCTTCATAATTGAACTAAAGCTAGGCATGTTGGGTATCTAACCAAAGGTCTCCATAAGTACTATAATGCAATAAACTTAAATCGGAAGTCAAATCACTCATGCGTAAAAGATAACCTTTTAACCTCTTTTTGTATAAAAAAGAACCATTTGAAAAATATGTATAATAATGATATAATTACGTACTGCCTATGACTTGACAAATCATTGATATAAAAAGAAAAGTACTGCAGTCGATTGTACATATCAAGTCAAGATCAATAAATAGTACAGAGGAGAAAGACTAGAAGATGTGAGGCAAGGTCTCCATCAAATGTTTGACGACATGTTGGAAGAAGCCCGGGGCAATTTGGCGGGAAACGATTTAGGGCGTGTTGTTATACATCACCAAGGACTGCATGACCCTATTGTTGTTCCCCTTCAGCCCTGGAATCAATTGAACGCAGACACAGGAATGGGAACCATAGAAAAAGTATCAAACAGTAATAAAGATCTTTGTATTGACGAAAGTTTTGACATTTCAGTAGGATTTATTGATTTACCTAAAGGAAGCGGTGGACCAAGACGATGAATAACTAAACTCAAAGGAAAAACAATTTATTAAAGTTGAAAAAATCTATAGTCACCATAGAAAATGACGACCAGATATGTATGGCCAGAGCGATTGGAGTCAGTTGGGCCAAATTAAAAAGATGTACGCAAGATGAATGAAAAGAAAATTACAAAGGAAAGAGGAAAGAAAAGTAATCTACAGTTGATACTAGAATATCAGCAAGTACCTTAAAGTTACTACAATGATCTGGTCAATAAGAATCTGAAACAACAAAAACAATTAGCAGTTGCAATACGCCAGTTAGCCAGAGTGCCCACAGACAGAACAGCGAGTTTAGAAAATATAACGGCGTTGGAAGAAGTCCTTGGCGTACGCGTAATTGTGGTCAGCGCCATGCTGGGCAATAAATATACTTAGTGGACGACAATCACTTTTACGCTATTGCTAGTATCACCGGTTTCTTTAGCGCCATGTATTTTTGCGAAAAATGCCTCAGACACTACGATCACAAAGAATATCATCAGTGCGAAACCCATTGTATAGTGTGCAAGACGGACAAATGCGTAGAAACAGAAAATCAAGTCACATGTCAAGATTGTAATATGGACTGTAGATCAGAAGAGTGCTATCAAAAAAATGAACAAATACCAGTACTTAAGAAGAGAAAAATAAAGGAACCTCACATTGCGACAAACGATGGAAGTGCCCTTTATGCTACAAAGTTTTAAGATTGGATAAACGCAAGAAAGATGAACACCAGTGCGGAGAGTATATGTGCAGTTCATGTAACGAATATGTATTAGGGGAACATTTGTGTTATTTGTAAGAGCTACCCCGTCAAAAGATCAGATCAAACTCCAAAGTGTATATATATTTTTTTATTTTGAGTGTAGCCAGGATGAAACATCAGTGTGTGACAATGGATACCTAATAGGAAAAATGATTGTAAAGACTGCCAATCGCAACAGGTATGACAACCATGCTCCAAGTGTCAAAATTGTAAAACGTCATGCTGCGGTAAGACCACGCATCGTCCCAAATTTGTAGTGGCCCATACGGTGTGTCCAGAATGCATTGATAAAGAATTAGTGCCCGAGTCTGTATGTAAAAATGCGGTACCCGTTGCGATGAATGTGACAACTCAGAGTTGCCTGCTAATGAAGATGAAGGGCCATGCTCTGGAACTTGTGGGTTTAGAGAAGTGACGTTTGAAAGAATGATTACCACGGAAAAATTTGGCGAATGGTTGTTTTCTCATCAACATCAATATTTTTAAGTTGTTGCCCACAATATGAAAGGCTACGACGGTTATTACCTTTTAGAATATCTTATAGACCAATCCCTTAGACCCAACAAAAACATTTATAGCGGATCCAAAATTATGTATATGACGTTGGAGCAAGGTTTGTAAATTAAAGGGATTGACATTCTTATTTTTTATCCTTGAAATTATCTGCCTTACTGAAAGCCTTTGGATTAGATGAATTGCAAAAAGGGCGGTTCCCTCATTATTTTAATACAAAAGATAACCAAAATTATATAGGACCCTACCCTGAGGCTAAACTTTACGGGCATGATTTTATGAGTGAGAAAGAGAGATCTGATTGTAAGCATGGCTCAGTGAAAGAAAGAATGATGTGTTTGATTTTAGAAAAGAAATGTTGGAATATTGTAGAAGTGACGTTGATATATTGAGACAAGCGTGTTTAAAATTTAGAGAATAACTTCTGAGTGCTAAGGGTGAAAGACAGTTTGAAATGAATGAGAAAGGGCAGGAAGAAGAAAAGTTATTACGGGCCGTGGATCCATTCGATTCCGTGTTTATATATAGCTTCTGTCTGCATGAACGTAATTAGAATCAAATTTTTGGAAAGAGAATGGAAAGTGAAATTAGAGGGTGAAAATGATTGGGTACCCGCACAGTTAGTAGATCGAAAGCTGTATGTATTACAAGAAAACGAATGGATCCATGAAACCAGCCGAGATCGTTTCACAGATAATCGCGAAAATATGTGCCAATCAATCTTTAGACGAACTATTCGCATTGACATTAAAAAAGAAAGCTTACATAGAACAATTAGAAATGAAAAATGTTTGTATTGGGGACCTAGAATTGAGAAAACAAAAGAATAAAAATTCTGAGATGAAGCGTTTCGTTGACAATTTAGATTTAACAGATAGACTAGATCCTAGGGAAAGTTTCTTCGGGGGACGCACCAATGCCTGTAAACTCTACTACAAAGTTGATGAAAGTGAGCAAATCAAATATGTTTATTTCACTAGTTTGTAACCTTGGGTCAACAAATATTGCCAGTATCCTGTAGATCACCCCGTCATAATAACGAAAGATTTCAGTGACATAAAGAAGTACTTTGGCATTGCCAAAGTTAAAATAGTACCATCAAGAGCTCTATACCATCCCGTCCTTCCTTATAGGTGAAAGGGCAAGCTGAAATTCCCTTTATGTAGGACCTGCGCAGATACTGAAAACCAAAACCCCTGTAATGGCCGGATGATGACAAAGCGTTAACTGGCACGTGATGTATTCCGGAGATTCAGACCGCTTTAAGATTATACCATTAAGAAAATATACGAAGTATACCACTGGGAGTAAACCAATAAATATGACCCTAAAACCAGTGAAGGGGGACTGTTTGCCAATTACATAAACACATTTTTAAAGCTTAAGCAAGAGGCAAGCGGCTCCCCTGACTGGATAGAAAATGAACAAGACATGAAGATTACATAACTCAATATATGGAGAAAGAGTGTGTTTCATTGGATCGGTCAAATATTAGGAAGAATCCTGGTTTGTGAGCGCTGGCTAAACTATGTCTCAATAGCTTTTGGGGTAAGTTTGGTCAACGTCTCAATATGCGTCAGACAGACTTCTTTCACGAAATTATTTTCCGATCCTACAAAACAACCACTCAATTTTCATATCCTTTCCAATGACATGTTACAAGTAGAATGGTAATTTAAACAAGACTGTCAACCTGAAGATAATAAAACTAACATTTATTTAGCTACTTTTACAACTTGTTGCGCCAGATTTAAATTTTACAGTGTACTCAAAAAGCTTAATAGGAGGTATTGTATTATGATACAGACAGTGTGCTATATGTAAGTCGCCCGGGACAGTTTGAGCCTCCATTAGGCGATTACCTTGGGGAACTTATGGATGACGGTGGGGAGTAAATTGTAGAGTTTGTGTCTGGTGGCCCTACAAATTACGCTTACAAAACCAGAAAAAAACAAAGAGACTTGTAGGGTTAGGGGTTTTACTTTGAATCATATAAATAGTCAGTTGATCAATTTTGAAAGTGTAAAGCATATTGTTACCGATCCAAAAGGATGTCCAAGCATTACAGTGACTAATCTGCAAAAAAGTTGTAGAGATAAGAGAAAAAGGAAAATAGTCAATCAAAAAGAAAACAAAAAATATCAAGAGGTGTAGACAAAACGTAGAAAAATTGCAGATTTTGACACTGAACCATACGAATATTTAGTTAGATACAATGTATTGTTAAAATATGTTTTAAAATTATATTTATGTTACCCTCGTTTCAATTTTTTTCACCTGCGTTTCAGTTTCTGTCATCTGCGTTTTAATTTCTGTCATCTGCGTTTCAGTTTCTATCATCTGCGTTAAAGTTACTGTCATCTGCTTTTCAGTTATTGTCATCTGCGTTTCAGTTTTTGCACTTTAACATGTAATTTCCCATATGGTCTGTTTTTTCCTCCTATGTATTTATGTAGCCAGATGAGTCCAGGGAATGCTCTAGGATTATAACGAGCTTTTGATATACGATAACACAAGTGCCTTAAGTCAATAGCACAGTCCAAATGGGCACTGTACACAACGTTTGTGATAATCATGGTTTGGACTACGCAATGTCTTGACTATAAATGAAGATAAATTGTCTCATATCTGTAATATAAATACAAGTCAGATCACGTGGCTTGTATTTTCTGTTTAGGTTTATTGAATTATAGTACTTATTGAGACCTTTGGTTAGATACCCTACATGCCTAGTTTTAGTTCAATTATGAAGGAGTTAGCCGGGTTTAAACGCTTGAGTGATTTTGGCTCATTATTCGGTCCCTTTTAGAAATACGATTATCAAAATATACATTTTCTCCTTGATGAGACCTTTCCATTGATACCTCACTTGACCAGGTTCGAGTCTAGGAATGCACTGAAAATGTGAATTTTACGCATGATTGATTTCACTTTCGGTTTGAGTGTACCAACTTATAGTACTTGTTGAGACCTTAGGTAAGATACCCAACATGCTTAGGTTATCTTTAATAATAAAGGCGTGAAGCCGGGTGTTTCCGGATGAATGAATCCGGTTTTAACCTCAATATCTGGAAAACGGATAGAAATAGACCAGTAATAGTACACATTTTCCAAACCTACTTGACAATATCTTTCTAACGGTACCAGTCCCGAGCCTGTACGATGACTTTGAAATTTAATTACTTCATTTCCGGTTGACACTTAAGTTATGGTAAAGTGTACCCTATAGGTTTTACAAAAATGTCAGATACCCAAAATGTTAGACTAGCTCCTGGACTATGATATATCTTTTTACATTTTTATGATTGAATATAGTGAACAGTCTATATCCTATGTCCAATATCATAGTCTAGTACAATCCGAAAATTCACAAACCAAATTTTAGGTTTGTTATCAATCAATGTCAAGAACTGACCACAGCTTAACTGATAGAGATCAGTGGTTTATCTCCACATGTTTATGCAACTCATTGAGACCATCTGGTAGCTGGGATTTACAATTTTATCAGAAAGGAATTTCATTTCTCAGTACTTGGTACTTGAAGTTAGATTGAAAAATCTGAAAGATACACAATTCCTATGGCTTGTCATAAAATGGACATAAGGAATTAAACTGTAACTGAATAATAAAGGAGTAGAACAGAATGTGTTTTTCCCCGAACTGGTAGCGAAAAAAATTAGCTTTTGCGACCTTGAACGTTAAAAGACGGAATGCACATATAATATAGTGATATCACCTCTTGGTGCATTAATGAATATCCAGGTTCAGGGGCTGAATAAATGCATATTAAATTGCTGTCTTTGAAGAACAGTGAAACACAAGTACAGGCACATAAATCTGCAATCTTGCTCTGAGAATATTGGACAGAATGCTTTCATTTCTTCTTTTCCTGTATTCTGTTAGTTAGAGGGTCTATGGCTTTTCTGGATCTAAAGCAGGTGTCACATTCATTGGAGGAATTTTTAGCTTCAAACATCTGTATATAAATACATGAAAGCACATTTTTTACATCAAAATTGGTATTTTTGCAGAAGATAGAAAAGTTAAAGTTAGAAATACATTTAAGCTGATAATTCTTGCAAGTTTCTGTGCAAATTTCGCATGTTGTATACTATATTCTTCAGTTAACTCCAGTTAGTTATCTATTACTTTACAAATCAAGAAAACCCCATACTTGTATAATCTTTGGTAACGATTAGCAGTGTCAAATGTTTTAAAATAAAGAATAATTGATTTGTGAAAAATATAATGTTAAATAGAAACATTTGGTTTCAAAATGTTTATGGTGTTGAATAGGTAAATCTGCATATTAATATTCAATTACATATCTCTTATAATGCACATGCATTTGTTCAATTAATCGCCAGTGTAGAGAGGACTGGGGGTGATTGAAAATCTTATGTATACTATAAAGTAATATTATTTGAAATTTTAAGCGCTGGTTATATCATCTTATTAGACCACTTTATTTGCTATTTTGATGATAATAGTACAGGTTCTTTCATGGAAGGCTTGTTCAATTTACCAAATACTTCATTTTAACATCAAAATGCTTAATACTTTAATTACAAGTAAGCATTTGATATTTGATATAAAATATACAGCATTAGGAAGTTACCATTATATCTCCGCCCTTTCATTTGAAAAATGCCACATGTCAAATGCAAAATATTTAGTGCTTAAGCTTAAACATTGAATCATAATTGTCAAATGCGATGACAAAACAATACTATGGAAGGCTGGTGCGTCATGCTAATTGCCAAATGCTAGATGACAAATAATTTAATAAAATAATAGCATTTAGCATTAAATAATTGGTATTTAGCATAAAGTTATTGGCGTTTAGCATTAAAATTGACATTCGGCAATTAACAAACCAGCCCTCCATACAAAGCTGAATGCTTACATGTATTGTCCGATGTTAGCATGACATGGTAGAACATACAAGGGCTTCAAATCAGACTCATAAGACATGATGCAGATCTTTATTTCATAAAATCAATGGACAATTAGCATAATCTTTCAGCAATAAACATTAGATATTTGGAATTTTCGCAAGTTTTGATATTTTTCAATCTTCGTTAAGAAAATAAAATATCTTTTTTGTTTGGTGCTGCAGTGACTGCATTGAATGCATTGCATTGATGGTCATTGAAAATGTTGTCAATCTTTTAAGAAAACTATCAAAATGTTCTTTAACATCATATATTTGATGGTTTGAAAGAGGCACTTCGGTCCGTATGTGACCCAAACCTGATGTCGTCTCACTTCCAGTACTCAATACACAGATTAACTTGGACAGATCACTAGGCCTTTGTTAATGTACCCGTCCATAAGTCCACAGACGCTAGACCTTGTGGCGACTTTAAATGGATTAACTGTGATAGTTGAATAGGCTATTGTTAACGCATCCGCTCTTAAATAAATACACGCCAGACACTGTGGCGACTTTAAAGGGATTAACTTTGACATGTTTACTTCTTATTGTCCGTCCATCCGGCATTAAAGCAACACACGCTAGACATTGTGACCATGATCACGTTTGATGTACTCATGACCTTATCTAAATAAAGTTTATGAAGTCATTGTAAGAATAGGTCCGAGCATGCGCATTTAGGGATAATACAATTATGATTGGAGTCATTTTGTCTTTTACTTTTAGTTTACATTACTTCTAACGTAGCTATCTTTAATAAGGCTTAATGTTTCTTTGTTTTTTGTTTTTATCAAAAATATGATGAATATTTTGCTTTAGATTATTATTAATAAGTTCTTTGTTTACCATAAAATGTTTTTATTCATTTAGGTCATAGATAAATCTATATTGTCAAATATAATTAATATATTATTTGATTTTCTTGTAATGTTTTGTTTTCATGGTATATCTTAGTCTAGGACAGAGCACCTGACCCTCAATGTGCGCGATCACGCCCTAGATAGGTATACAATTCAGCTCTGTATACTTAAGTGAGATATAAATAGCAGAGTGAGGTCATTCTTTAAACTAAAACGTTTCTCATAAATACGTCATTTTAAAATTAGAATCTAATATGGCCGCCGCACATGCGCACTTATTTTGATTTTTTATGCAAATGAGTTACTATTTATAGTAACTAGGTCATCCAAGATGGCGCCCGTTTGTTTACAAGTAAAGCGACCCTTATACTACTAAGGTCGACAACACGAATAAACCGCTATTGTTAAAACCAGAATAGAAATAAATGCAAAAATCGGTGTTTTAAAATATGTCAAAAATTTAAGATATATTACTTGTGACGATTTGTGTGATCGGACTTTGAGTATGTCTAAGAAAACTATGTTATATAACGTCATTGAATTTTACATGAAAGAATGTGCTAAACGGTGGAAAACCGACATAAATGCTCCACATGGTCAGAGCAAAAGAGGTAGAAATAAATTATATAATTATAAACTGTTTAAAACAAAATATGAAATAGAACAGTATTGCAAAATTATCCTGTCACGTTGCAAAACTTAGGATAGTGTGTAGCATCAAGACGTATTGAACTGGATTATATGAAAGACTAGATACGATTTAAAGACTTTGCCCATTTTGTAAGGAAAATACTGAGGATGAAAATCATGTCATTATCGACTGTCAATTATACAGGACCTTAGACAATAATTGTTCAGAAAAGCAATTCTATTGAAGCAGAATTTAGGCATTTCAAATGAACGTTTTCATTATTTTTTACAAATATAGCTATTGTTTGTTTTACAGCAAAAACCCGCTGCTTTCTTATTTTAAGAAGAAGAAATGAATTTGTATATAAATAATGTAGTTATTAAATGTACAAACAACTGGCTATTGGACTTACACGTCCGTCGGCGTCGGTGTCCGCATCGGTGTCTCGATTTGGTAAAATTTTTGTATGTAAGCTGGTGTCCCAGTAACCACGTATTGGAATGAATTGAAACTTCACACACGTATTCACTGTGATAGACTGATTATAGTGCACTGGTTCCATAACCCTTTTTTGCTTTTCTTTTACAATTAAGGTTTTATATGTAAGCTGGTATCTCAGTACCCACTGATGGGAATAGATTGAAACTTCTAACACTTGTTCACTGTTATGATCTGACATGCAGTGCATGGGTTCAATGACTCTACTTTACATTAAGCTTTTGTATGTAAGTTGGTATCTCAGTATCCACTAATAGGAATGGATTGAAACATCACACACATATTAACTATTATGATCCGACATGCAGTACAAAGGTTACATAACTCTACTTTGCATTTTAACAAAAGTATGCCCATTTCTTGACTTAGCTGTTTGTTGCTGTTGTTTTTCTTGTTAAGTTTTTGTAGGTAAGCTGGTATCTTAGTACCCACTGATAGGAATGGATTGAAAATTCACACAATTGTCCATTGTCATGAGGTGATATATATTGTAGAGGTTCAAAAAAATCCCTGTTTTGCAATTTTACAAAAAATATCCATTTTTTCGACTTTAATATTCATTCAATTGATAAGTTTGTTGAATAGTACAGCATTGCTGTCCTCCGACAGCTTTTGTTGCAATGGTATTCACCATGGCATTTAGAAATACATTTAATAGAAACATACATTTTCAAAAAGTTTTAATAGCTGTATCTGTAATACTAGCACAATGTTCTTATATGTATCAATGTAGCTATTTAGGACAGTCTGTAAACAGTTGTTTCATCTGTTGTTCAATGTAAATGAGACCGTTTTAGTATTTTATGTCTATTTCCTAGACTTTAGATGATAATGATAGAATTGTAATTAATGATTATACCGGTATATATAAGTATGTTTTAAAGTTATGTCTGGCTTTTTATAGTAGAAGTCAACTTTATCTGTCGCAGTCTCTTTTAATTCATAAATTGTACGCTGTATTAATGTTTTATTAATTATTATGTTGAATGTGTATTGATAAACTGTGAACAGACTATAATAAATAATTATAAAAATGTACAATTTAAGTAGGTTACATAACGCCAGTATGTTAACGTAAAACCAGTATTCCTTGCTTTTTAAAAGAAAACGTATTCTCTAGCAGTACTGAGAACTTTGCAATATGAATAAGAGGAGGGGTAGCGGAGAAGGAAATGTATTCTATCATACCGTCATGGAGGACATTTGCAATACGCGGAATATCACGACCACGACCTCTCGATTTGCAGAACTACACACTATCATCTGAACTAGTATAGATAAAAAAGAAACACAATCGACCAATCGACACGAACTTGAAGCATATTTTATAAATATTCTTTACATGCGTTCTTCGAAACCGAAATATTACGTAATATTTTTTTATAGTTTATTCTGTTAAAACGATGATATTTCACGCCATTTTAATTTTAGCAATTTTTATCAAAGGGCAAAAGCCATTTTTCAATGTAAACTGTACCAAGTCCTCAAAAGATTTTTTCTTCTTCTGTTAACAAAGAATTTGGCTGAAATATATATGACACGTTCTGTGTTTCTGCGTCGTTTTAATTTGATGTGATAACGAAATATCAATACAATACACAGTACTACCAATCTGTTCTGTCTCGTGATCAGTGATATAAAGCTCATAAATGCAGCCATTCTTGTGAGTAGGGAAACACATTCTGTAAGTTCAAGCGTTTATTTTCATTTCAGAAACAATATATAAAGAGAAAACAGATGTACGGATCATGAAGTTTTTGATATTCTTGCACGAACTATGCTTGTAATGATTTTATGAAATACACTATGTCTGAATTCATTCGATCACCACTTTTGATGTATAAGGAGAAGTTGGAAGTTACTTGCGGATAACAGAGAAGTATCAATACAAAATCCAGGAACATTGGTTAGCTTAACTGCCTGCGTTACATAATTGAATTACTGTTCCAAGCGGTACTTAACTAAAACTAACAAACAAAGGAAACTACGTGTATCTAAAGTAAGAACTTAAGATTCAGTTTTGTGCTCCTTCAGTGTTAACAAACTAAGATAAAAGAAACATAGGTGAACTTGATGGATATGAAATGAAGAAAACTACTGAATTCAGTTAGAAACATTAAAAAACAAAATATACAGACACTGACTACACTGAATTAAGTAGTGGAATATTCCTAGATATACTGGAACATTATGAGATACAGTAAGGGATGGAAGCTATGTTTTGATCGTAATATATGAAGTCTAAACTTCAATGAAATGAAGCATCAAAGGCTATTAAGAAGGCGCGTTATGCGCATGACCTTTCTTTGTGAAAAGTACAAACTGTAGCAATAGACTTAAATACATTTACAATGAAATGATACAAAATGCATCACGATCAAATTGTAATGAATGTCATTCAAACAAAATAAGGTGATTACAGTCATGGAATTATTACAACTGCCACAAAGTAGACAAGTTGCTATGATATTTTGTTAAGTCAATATTACAGTTTATATGTGTAAAAACTGATGTTCTTCTTTGGTCAGTTGTTTTCCATTTTAATAAACAATAGGTTATAAGGCAACGCATTTTTCATTAGAGCTAGCCAACAGAAGAGCAAAATGTAAATACGCTTTACATGTATTAAGCTATATTAAAGTGAAAATAACATCATCAAGACGTTGCAGAATGTAATTCCTGTACTCGCGCTGCCAAATATTGTAACATGAACTATGTTATTCAGAAATTTCGTCATGATATCAGAAACTTATCATTTCTATGGCAAAATATTTTCAGCAATATTCAGTGTCAGTCAGAAGGCACTCGTCTCATCCTAAAAGTCTTGAGTAGTATTTAGTGCTTTTAATGTTAAAGTTTCATATTATTAATTAAAATATGTTATAAGGTTAAGAAGTACTTTTGACACATAATGCCTTAGTATAGTATAGTCATTAACTATATGCAATATTTCAAAATTAGTGATACTTTACGATATTTCTAAATTATACAGAATGATAACTATAAGTTTCTCATTTTATATCCATTAAGCCATGTTTTACATTTGTTTCTACCACTTAATATAGTTTCCATTCTTGGCAATCTTTTGCAAATCTAACGATCTTACTTCAAGAACCTGTTAATTTTTGTTTTGTGTGGCCTTTCAACAGTAGATATTTTATTAATAAGTACATTTCAAAAGAATGCATTTCTGAATACTTTATAACTCATTTGAATGACTGCAGAGATACACTTTACGACCACACAAAACAATAGTTACTATTAATTAGGAACACCATTGTAACCCTTTATCAGAGATTTGATGTGGTCATGGATGTAACATACTTAATCTATACACAAAAATTCATAGTCAAAGTGAAACATAACGGTGATTTCATTTTTTTCTTACATATTTTTAGATACAACCTAATAAGTAGTAACGTATTTTCAAGCACCGTCAAGGAAAAGGTCTCACTACCTGACAAGTATGGAACTATACTGTTTTGTTAGAGTATTAAGTAACTTAATAGTAAATTATTCCTAGACTATTTCTAATAAGACGATACAATAAAACATAATTATTGAAATGGTAACGTAAAATGTATAAAGTATGTTACGTACAGCTTTGTTTACACTATATCAAACTATGATACAGCTCACATTATCACATTTTTATCGCAGTTTATTCTATCATGCTTTTTAGTTTTAGTAATATCTTATTTCCTGGGATGTTGGATTTAGCATTTGTTCATTATATGTGAATTAGCTAAACATACCTAATGCCGAGTAAATTATTTTCTTCAGAGTAACAAAATACTAATTTAGAAAATACCGAGGGACTTTAAGAACATATTAAAAATGTTTGATACATTAAATGTAGGCTGTCATTTTGTAAACTTTTCATTTATATTCATGAAATGCGAAATTAAATACTGCTAATAAAAGGCCAATGTCTAAGCTCTTTTTTCTACCACATTAATAGTTTCATCACCTAAACTGACCAAGATATTGTGGATTTTATTCTATACGGTTGCCATTTGAAAAATGAGCGTATGCCACGAAAATAGTAAATCATAAGTAGTTCAACACACTTTTTCATGTGATAATTTTCTATTGTCACACAGTTGTACTTGACCTATGAAACGTTCTCTTGGTGTGCATGAAAGGACGTACTGGCTCTAGACGTAGCACTAGTTTTCTACATTGCCTATGAAAACCATTGTTGGCGAGGGATTCTTGTGTTAGCTTGTTTTCTTTGATCAGTAAAGAAATAGAAATATATTCTATCCGCTAAAATGGATTAAATAACATTTAGGCATTTAAATAAGTATCAACGTGTACAGCGCGGGTCGAGGTTTCAGCTTATAACATGGAAATTATATAATGTCCGTTCAAAATGTATTAATTTCGGTCTAGGACATCTCTCTTTTTCTCATGTAAATTTCCGACGTTTTACTTAATATGTGCAGGTACACACATATCATTTGCAAAAGTTTCATGTATATTTTTTTCAGTATTATGTAATTATAAATATACTCGGACAAGCATTTCTAGAATTTACAGATCTTTAGTATTTTTTCTGACGCAGAAAAAAAATGTTTGTGTTACTGTATGTGATTTGCAGAGGAATCAAGTTTTTTGTAATATAGGGTAAGTAAATACATACTTTGCTTGTTAATCGCATCCAATAATGTCATCACGCTATCTTTATAGTACTGGTGTATCTCGTAGACTTCAACACAATCGAATACGAATATGGCACAGTGAATCATTTCTGATAATGAAGGGTCTGCGACGAAATGTTCGTTTTCTTCAGAAATTGTCTCTTCGGTAAACTAAAATAAACAGCTTAAAATGGGTATATAAATATCTAAATGACTCTTCCACACGCGGTCGATCAAAGTCAATTATAAAATATTGCAAACTCACCCAAGAAGACATTCGATAACTAATGATATCTTTGAAACGTAATTAGATGACTTGTTTGATATCATTTAACAAATAGTTTACGTCTGCGAGAACTATTTTGAGACACACTACTTTTTTGGTGTTACGTTACATGCGTATTTGGCACTTATACATTTATACATGACCATTTTTGTGATTTACATAACATGCCTTTAGTTATCTTTACATACATAAGACATTCATCCGGCGGGGAAAAGTTTTATTTATACTGTCGCATAACTTTGGAACAAAATGTTGAAAAAGAGAGCGAGGCAAGGGACCGGTTTAAGCTATTGCCACAGGCAATTTCAAAGTCAGTGATATATAAACAATATTGTACTATATATACAATATGTATTATAACACGACCAGCAAATAACCTACATACATGTAGAGCAAAATCTATCTCGGGCTATTCTGCAATAAACCACTCGCGTGCAATGACGTCATCCGATCCAGGTGCGTAGCACGGTCGTAAAAAGTAGTTACCATGTTTTCTAACACTGTTGATACTAGTATGTCATGTTAGAATCGAAATAATAAGTTCCCAAGTGTGATTTATCGTAGAATAACCCGAGTTTTTCGTTCTTATGCGAAACAATAAATCACTCAGGCCTACGGCCTTCGTGATATATTCTTACGCATAAGAACTCAAAACTCGGGTTATTCTACGATAAACCACGTTTGGGAACTTATTATTTCTTACAAAACACAACACTTGGATTAAAATTTGCATATACATGTACAAAAACCATCTATAAATATGAAAAAGTATTTAATTTCTATTTTTATAACATTTCATTTTGAAACTGGTTGGAAAATTTGAGAAAAATATAAGAAATCATCATACTAAAAGGAAGTTATTCTGAGAAAACTACATCAACATATTTTTTCACTGGGTCCATCTGACACATGAGCCTATATCAAAATATTTTAAAGACTGGACAGGAAAAAAGCAATGTTAACCTTTGACCTTTATGTGTGGCATTGACCTTTACGATTGCTGTTTAGCTATTGCCCATGACACATTGTCTCATTATGGGGAAGATTTGTGTAAGGTAATATTAAAATTCCTTAATTGATGACAGAGTTATGGATCGAAAAGAATAAAAAGTCCTTTTGATCTTTGACTTCAAACAGTGACATTGACCTTTGAGTTCAGGATAAGGAGTTGCGTAAGACACGTTGGCTCATTGTGGAAAGCATTTGTGATAAGTAAAGTCTATATCCGTTCATGATTGACAGAATTATTGACCATACAAAACCATCCTATCTCCCACTGACCTCCAAGTGTGACCTTGACGTTTGAGATAGGGGTCTGGGTGTTGCGCAAAACACGTCGTCTTATTATGAAGTACATTTGTGCCAAGTAATATTAAAATTTCTTTGAGGATTGGTGACTTGCAGACCGGACAGATGAAAAGCCCAATTGGCATTTGACCTCCAGGTGTAACCTTGACCTATCAGCTAAGGGTCCGATTTTGAGCACAACAATGTGTCTCACTCAGGGATATATTTGTGTCAATTGATATTTAAATCCTGTTTTGCATGAAAAAGTTATGGATCGGACAGGAACAAATACTAATTCACCTTTGATCTCCACGTGTGACCTTGACCTTAAAGCTAGAGGTCTGGATGTTTCGCATGACACGTCCTCTGATTATGGGACAAATTTATACCAAGTAATATTGTAATCCCTTGATGGATGACATTCTTCTGGACCGGACACGAAACAGACACTGTTTATGCCATGATAGCTTCTGACTGCCAAGTGTGATCTGATCTTTAAAATAGGGTCCTGAAAGTTATGCATGACACATCGTCTAACTATGGGGAACATTTGTGGTCAGTAATATTAGAATCCCTTTATGGATCGCAGAGGTATGGACCGGACAAGAATAAAGCCCTGTTGACCTTTGGCCTCCAAGCTAGGGTCTGGGTTTTACGCATAACACTCCATGGACTCTCATCATGGAGAACATTTGTGCCAATTAATGTTAAAATCCCTTGATAAATGACTTAGTTATGACAAGACAGCCAATTTCATACCTGACCGTTGCTTTTCAAGTTAGACATTTTAAATGAAATTCGGGTAGTGCCTCGTAGTCGGGAACGCCATTTATAAGTTAGATGCCATTTAACGTGTTTAGCTAATTTGCATATTGCGCTAGCAGTCCAGTTTATGCCTTATTTACGCAATATCTTCAGTATCAATTACGTAAAATCTTATTTACACATGTTGAGAACTACGGGCGTACAATTTCGAACAGGTTGAGATGACCATACAACGTTTTCATAAATGTTCTTTCATTACCGCATGAAAAAAAATATTGTAGGAATTACCTACCAGTGAAACGAGTCGATATTTACCCCAACACCGTGCCAATTTGGTTGTGTTTCTAATCGATGTAGCTCATTGCAGAGTTGGAGCGGTCTTCTGCGCATGCCCGGAAGTGATTATCTAATGTCGCGTACGGCGAAAATGCGCATTTAATGTATAATATGTATAATATACTGACTAGAGGTTATGGTAAGTATCACTATAGTTACAAAATATATACATTTAAAGTACTTTTAGTTCAAATTGCTTCAATGCGACATATACCGGCGCTCCAACTATGCATTGAGTCACAGCTGTTTCTAATCACGTACCGTACCCATACCGTACATCCGTATTCGTAAACTATAGGTTTTGTTCGGAGCAACGCGGAAACTTTCATCGTTCTATGACATCAAAATACTTCAGAAACACCTTAAAATCCGCTTATTAAAAATCTGCCGTTTGATAATTTGATATGTCTCTAAGTCATTTGCTCAAACACTGAAAGAGTATTTCGTACCAAGCTGCGTTGTAGAAATACCCGCCATACCCCACCTCGCTGAAATTTGATTTAAGCGAAATCTAATATGGTGACCTATCAATAGTAGTACCAACTTAAAATTGACAAAAATATGCAAAAATAGCCCTTGGGTCTGCTGAACAAGTATTCCTTTCTTTACAAAATCATTTTCTTTTGATTTCTCTGAGCATGTTTCAAATGGATATATTGTTTTCCGTTATAAAAATGCTTAGATATCAAATTTATGCTGGTTATTGTACTTTACTGAAATATATTTTAGGAGTATAGAAATTTTGAAAAATGTTAAAAATAGCACCATATCTAGGGGCAAATTAAACTGAAACAAAGCTGGTGACCTAGTATTTTTATTTCATTTTTCAATACATCATAACATGATCTTTTAATACAAAACATTTCATCAAAATCTATTATTGAGAAAAAAAATCGAAACTGTAGCGAGCGTCCTTAAAGAAAATGTAAAGTGCTTGATATATAGTAATAGCAGTCTGATTTTGTAAACAATATTACCTCATAGGGGTCTTTTATTTTCCCTTTTATTAACAGTTCAATGTCTTTCAAAAACGGTCTCATTTCCTCATCTTTCTTCTTTGGAAGTCCTGATATATCACATACACGAAATTGAGCCATATCACCAAGAAACTCATAGCTGCGATACTGCAAATAATCAAAAAGGTTTATTCTTCTTTTATTCCAACCTATTAACAGTTATAACATGGTTTATTGTTGCTGTAAACGCTGGGAATAATTATGATATGCGAAAAGAATAAAATAACAAAGTAATAACCTGATGTTCAGAGAACTCTTTGCTTTAATAGTAACCCCAATTACCTGTCTTTGATCGTCTGAGCATTTCAAAAATGAACTCTGTAACATATATTTTAGCAAACTTGATAACGAAAAAGAGTTTCATATGTATGTTTCTGATCTGCAAAAAGTCGCTCCGTTAGCCAAGTTAGCCAAATTTATTGCCCAGCAAATAGACATTTACGAATTAAGTCTACGTGGACTGTGAACACCTAAGACGATCGATTTTTCAAAGGGACCGTCTCAACATGATAATTTTAATTTATGTGTGGTAGGAAAACATTCCTATAATGATGTTAATGTCTGGCTTATTATGTCACCGCACAGGATAAGATTTGGATTTGTCTATCCGTCTGTCTGTTTGCAAGAGAGGTGTTTTGTTACGCATATCGCAAAAAGTATTTGATCTAGCGTCATAATACTTTCCTAAAATGTTCTTCAATATTATAAGTTGCACATCTGCGACAAAGTTGAAAAGATGAGCTAATCTATTCACAGTGTATCCGTATTCCATCGTCGTCGTCGTCGGAAATGAAAAAAAAATCTAAACTGGGTTAGCTGGGATCATAATGTAGGTCAGCAGGTAAAACATTGTGAAAACTGTAGAAAACGTAATATCTTGCGTCTCCATTCCTTTGTTGTTATTATACGCCCGAAGGAACGTATTTTTGTATACCACGGGTGTTCATCTGGCCGTCTGTCTGTCTGTCTGTTTGTGTGTTTGTCGACTCCGCTCTGTAACTCGAGAACCCCTTAAAGGATTTTAAACAAACTTGACAAATGTTCTCCACATCAAGACGACGTGCAGAGCGCCTGTATAAGGTGGCTCTCTTTAAGGTCAATGTCACACTTAGGTGTCAAGGTCATATGACTTTGTTTTGAGTCCGCTCTGTAACTCTTAATCTCTTTGAGGGATTTTAAAGAAACATTGCACAAATGTCCACCACATCGAGACAAGGTCAATGTCAAACTTAGGGGTGGAGTCAAAGGTCATGTAACTTTTTTTCGAGTGCAATGTGTAACATTTGAACTGCTTGAAGGATATTAAAGAAACTTGGCACAAATGTTCACCACATTATGACTACGTGCAGAGCGCATCGCTCGCTTTAAAACTTTTGGCGATATGTATACCATAACTTCTCTCTGATGGACAGAAACACGGAACAAGAGCATTCAGTAAGACAGCGCGCTCGACTTTTCTTAGTACTTGACTCTGAATTAGAGCTTTGCCAGTAAAACAATTCCAAGTTTAAACGGGACATAACCCTGTCAAAATTCAAATCAGAGTAATGGGAAATATTTCTCTACGTGTAGACTTTGATCATAGTAAATAACTATTTTAAATTTCAAGTCAATAGCTTTGATAGTAACAGAGATATTTGACTTGATCTAAAACTTAAGTCAAAAATTCTAAGTTAAAAGGTGGCATAATTCTATCAAAATTCAAATCAAAGTTATGGACATTGTTTCTCCTGGTGAAGCCTTTGATGGTAAATGAGTATTTTAAGTTTCAAGTCAATAGCTTTGATAGTAACATAGATATTTGACTTTATCAAAAATTTTAACCGAAAGTTCTATATTAAAAAGGGGCATAACTCTGTCAAAATTCAAATCAGAGTTATGGGGATTGTTTTTCCTAGTGTAAACTTCGATAGTAAATAACTTTTTTAAGTTTAAATTAAATAGCTTTGACAGTAACAGTGATATTTGACTTTATCAAAACCTTTTACCAAAAATTCTAAGTTAAAAAGGAGCATAATTCTGTCAAAATTCAAATCAGGGTAATGAAGATTGTTTTTTTTTTGCTTATGTACATGTATTTAATCAACATCATCTTTGATATGATGCTGAACCTTTCTCATTTGCTAATACGGTTTAGATATATCTCTGCCATGTTATAACAGAGAACATGAAGGAATCTATTTTTTCTGCAAAAATGAAAAGAAAATTAACTGTCGATGCTTAGTTTCGATCTCTCACGTCCAAAGATCTGTTTAATATAAACAGTATGCTTTAGCTCTGAGCTAATTTGTAATTGGTGTGAAAACTAGAAATATTTAGATTTCGACGATTTAGAAAAATGTTGAATTCCCTATGTTCCATTTAAATCTATTGATAGACATGTTTGTAAACATCACGTTATTGGTTTTCCGATACCTCTATCCGAAATGCTAGTGCCACATGTTGTCATTATTGCGTGTTACGAATTAGACGTAATTTAACATTTTTATGTCTATACATTTTATTTTTTGTAAAGAAAATCTTGAACGTGCACGAAAGACGCAGTCCCTCATTCAGGATTAGGATTCATAATTCATAGATCATTCGAGACTATGCCTGTATTGTTCTTCACTGAGTACAACAATTTTGTGTTAATTTGTTATCCGTACACCATAGGTTTGCAAATGGATCGCAAACACCTTTGAAGTCTTAGTGTGACATTGGCCTTGGAGCTAGGGGTCTGGGTCTTTTAAAGCATGACACGTCGTCTCAATATGGTGAAAATTTATACCAAGTTATTTCAAAATCCATTTATTGATGGAAGAGAATTTACACAGACGCACGCACGCACGCACGGACTGACGAACGAACAGTGCGATTTTAATATGCCTAACTTCGGGGGCGTAAAAGTACCGGAAATAATATTTAACAAGAAATTGAATATATTTTATATTCGTACCGGAAAATGTGGTGCTACGTTTTAATGAAAGGGATTATGTGCGTTTAATAAAATTTTCGTTGACATTCTTAACAAAGATATTACTAGATTTTATCTGGATCGGATGCCGTCATTGAACAAATGGTTTATTGCAGAATAACCCGAGATAGAGTTTGCTCTACATGTATGTTGGTTATTTGCTGGTCGTGTTAGAATACTAAATAATGTCACTTAAAGAAATAGAACAACAAGGTAAGTTTTTATTTTCAGAATGTTTACAGGTCCGCTGTAACACGGGTTTTTACACAATCCGTGTATGCGAAGAACATTCCGAATTGTGAAGTGCAGTTTTAAAACCGCTAAAAAGTGAAAATAACATTTGGATTTACTGATTTTAATCTGATAAATGCGTACTATTCCTTCCCCATTCCGAAGCAAGGTCTCATATAAGAAACGTATATCTTATTCTATTCTGGAAATATAACTGTGTGAATTGAACTTTTGAAATTTTCAAAATATCTTTAAATTTTTAAAATGGATCACAAGAGCGTTATAAAATACGTTTTTGAAAGACGATACTTTTAATTAGACGAAACATTTCGCTCCAACACAAATTGTATCGAGTTTGTATTTGTTGTATTACGAGTACAATGGAAATATCTTTTACTCTAAGCTCTTATCTTAATATATCTTAATGACCTGAAATAATAACTATATAAATATATATATATATAAAATTAAGTTATTGTTTAGTTCAGTATTGTCAATCTTATTCAGGCCTTAAACAACTTCATTACTTTTACAATGCATTAAAACTTGTAGATACATATGTAAAAAAGATTATTATCTTTGCATCGGGAAATATGCACTCGTTCTTCAGCAGAAGAATATGTTGCTTCTAAAATTGCGCAATATTCACGCATCAGAACTTGTGCATATTTCTCGATACATAGACAATAACCTATAAATAGTACGAAGAAAACAAGCATTGTGTATTTTGCTCTATTTTCTGATGTTCGAATCATTTGAATTTGGCAGATTTGGAGGAATTTTACTATTAACTGACCATTGATAAAAAAAATTCTACTATGTAATTGGTGTACAATTAAAGTATAAGTAGATACATACTCACAGGCTAAAGCTCAAGAAATAAACTTACAATTGTCGTAACATTTGACTCCTTTTCAGCAGCGTTACAAGCAGTAAGTTTGGCTTCTTCGCTAATAGAGGCAAAAGAGTTGATTAGTGATGATTTTCCATGTCCTTTAGGTCCAATAACAAGTACTCTAAGTTGTGTAATACCAGATTTCTTAGTTGGTAAGACTTTCACAATTTTCTCTCGTAGATGATCTGCAGTCTAAACAAGAACTTTTATTAGATGTACATTATGTCAATTCTATTTCTACAATGACGAGACATGTGGTATGTTCTGTACAGTATTCGTATTTTATTTGATTAATATATTTCGTGACAAAGATTTTCTCTACTTTTAAAAAAAAAAAGTTAATAAGATTATTGACGTTATGGTCATTCTATAGAGCCGACTAGAAATGTGTTAGCTTTTCAATATAATTGACTTATCTTGAATCAATCATCAAACATTCATTTTAAATCACAACTTTTCACTGCGAATTTTAGCAACTATGGACACCAGAAATATGTTATTTTTGTAAACAAATTATTTCGTGGATTCATTTCACTCTACCAAAACTATCTTGTTGTGTCAAAAAAGAAAGATCTAAAGTACGGAAACAAAATGGCTCCAGTCATCTTGTCATTTGACATTTTGTAAGGGAATCTTGTTTATATTTGCCATTTATATTTACCTCAATTTGATCGAGAATCTTGCGAAAACAACAGGCTACCATTTCAAAGGTCAAGGGCACATTTGGAAGCCAAAAGTCATGTCTCATCTTGTCGGGGCCATAATTGACTTGCATAGGGATTCTTGTTTATATTTGGCATGAATTTTAATTAACCTCCATGAGACAAAGTGTCACATGCAAAGCCCAGGTTCCTATTTCAAAGGTCAAGGTAAAAATTAGGGACCAAGGGTAATTTTAGAGCTTACCCGGGCTATGACTTTGATAAGTATGGAGGAATCGTAAATGTTAACCTCCACGAGACGGAGTGTTGCGCGAAAACCCAATGTAACTAATCTAAGTCAAGCTAAGGTGTCAAAGAACATTTAAGAGCTTGTCCGGGCTGAAACTTTGCCATGCATAAAGCAATCGTTTTTATTTTTCACTCGGCTAGAATGTTTGTTATAATGAAACGGGGTGTCGCAGACAACTCCAAGACCCCTACCTCAAAGGTAAAGATCACACTTAGGAGTCAGAAGTCATTTTAGAGCTTGTCTGTGCAATAATTTGACATACATAAAACAATCTCATTTTATTTGTCATAAATGTTTGTCTCAATGGGACGTAGTGTCACGCAATACCCAGGCTCGTTTTTTAAAGGCCAAGGTCACACTTAGGGTTAACTTAGACAATAACTTTGGCATGCCTAGAGCAATCTTTTTTTATTTGGCAGATTCCTATTTCTGGACTTACAATTTTTTATAGAGTAACTTTCCTTTTTGTTCCTATAAATAGCTTATTTTGCAACCTTTTATTGTAAACCCCGGGGAAAAACCGAGACATCTTTTCTGTGGTACAACATGGATTCTTCTTCAAATTTTTAGGTGTATTTTGACATACCCGATGGTCAGGATTTTTGTGGACTGAAAAACACTTGTTGTGGACTTATAATCTTGATCAGTATTATATACAAACTCAATACTATTAAATATTGTCAGATAATGAACAGTGATGATAAATCTACCTTCTAAGTTGTTTAAATTAGCCATACTCTTTAAAAACATAATGTCCACATTTAAAACATTACAGCAGAATATGTTTATTATAATATCTCAGTCCACATTAAATAGAATCATCTTATTTTCTATCATCTATTATATAGGATATTACATGAGTGTCTTTTCATATGGAATTAATTAAACAAATTGAATAAAATATTAAATGCGAGGCTCTGTCGAGCATTTAATCAATTTTATTCAACGAATTTAATATATTCAATGTGGAAAGTCACAAACGTAATGTTCTTTTCTCATATGGTAGCTTTTCTGTCGAAACATTGAAAATTCTACTTTCTTTTACTATATACAAAAGTCAATTTGACCAACGTCTCCTGTACTACAAACGACGTCGACGTCAAAGCTTTATTACAATAGTGAATTATCATTTTTATAACAGCTTTATTACACTCCCGCCACGTCAAACATGTGATAATTTGTTTTATTATGTTATGTTATTTATGTTGCATTTCTTTGTTATGTCAGATGCTCTAAATGAGCCTTGACTTTTCAAAATAAACTGGACCTTTTAGAATTACTTCCTCTTGTTGTTACTATAAATAGCTTATTTTGTAATTTTTGCCATTCTACCAACACTACTTTTCTGTGGTACAACATGAATGATACATTACAGATTAGGTGTATTTTGTTTGAAAAATTAGAACTTTTTTGTTTGTGTGAATGATCGCTTTTTTTAAAATATCTTCAGTTTGGGTCAAGATATTGAAATGAAACTTGTTTTTATTGGCTGAAATGTTTGAGTCATTCAGGCTGTGTCCACAAATAATGGACTCGACTTTGTTGCCTTTTTGCAAAATAACTTCTGAATAGAATCTTACAGTCACAGTTTTACCCTTGACATGAAATATGCCAGAATTATTCCAGGTGAATCCCAAAACGAACCCAGCATAACGTTACTTGAAGAGGGAAATAGTTTTAACTTCTTCATCACGATTAAAAAGCCCAAAGTTCTTTTTGGGTTACCCTTGATGCTTTTATGTCTTGTCAGCTGCTTCAGTATCCACCTAACACTTACCTAACTTGGCCATACATAATGCTGCGTGTAAAATCTGATGTGCCGATGCTTTATCGATCCTAAACTGATAAGCTTCTTCCTGTAATATCACTCTTCGGTCTTGGTTCGAAACAGTCGCCATCATTGTAGCGGGTCACTGTTTCAACGGGCTGGCTTAGGCTTGTCACTTACGCTTGTCCTGCCTCCAACAAATGTTAAACCAAGCTAAAAAAGCTTGAGTGGGATATGCACGCATTAGAAAAAAAAAACATTTATTCAACCGTTGAAAAATGTGACAAGTCTTTTCACCCTCTAAAAGCAAAACTTTTACTAAAGTTATATCTCTGTCAGCTTATAGTCCATTTTAGACGTTTAAACACGCAAAACGTTTTGGTTAACACTTCTCATTGAAAATAACTGACCGATGTATAGTGCTATAAAATCTAGTTTTCGCTCACGAATAATATGCGTAGATTGCTGCACGAAGAAAGACAAAAAGTCAGGATATTTTCCTACCGCCCTCGTACAAGTGAAGATATGTATGAACGGTAGCGCATAAATTTTCTAATACTAAAACTCTTTTCTTTAGTTTGTAGAGGAAAACGTCAGGTGCCAATCAAAACATTGTTGAAGGCTTATACGGGTACCACTGTTCTTCCGCAATAAAGCTAGATGACTCCCTCACATAAAGAATTTCACACCCAAAGAGAGGTTAAGCTTTGAACTCATATAAATGACGGGTAAGTAATTTAAAGCCAGCGACCTAACCTACTTGGCTTCCTTTCATTACTGAATGAATTCAAAGTTTTTGAAATTATAAACTGCTAAATTGTTAGTCATTCACTTACTTAACTTTTTTGAAAAATAACATTAAAATGCTCACAAGACTTATAAATCATATGAATTATATTAAAAGTGCGTATTTTGTAATGTGTAACGTTATTTAGTAACAAAATTGGTAAAGTAGTAGCCTACCTACTTTTGTCAACTCTAAATTCCCAAACCAATATCAATATCTGTTGGGTTTTCTTTTAAATCACAAATTAAATAACAAAGTTGGTACAAACGAACGAGTTGAATTTTGTGGATACTAGTTGGCCAAATTTACTCTACGAATTGAGTTAACAGGTACAAGTTGACTAACATAGAAAAGTTGAAAGTCTATAGGTCGCCAAACACGAGAAAAATGAAAATGCTGCAAGCTCGCTTTGATTGAGCATTTTCATAGACGATAGTGGAAATGCATGCTACTGTCCACGCTCGCTAGCCCCGGGTTCATCAGTACTCAACATTTACACATGCTACTAGTACCAAAGCAATGGTCATGTTATGTCGAAAGGTGATTCCAGAATAAATTTCACCATTCACACATGAAATAGGAAAAAGTGTGACGTTTGAGTCTACAGAGTAGTGCATTCGTTCATTGCTATTATAAGGAAATACTGGGTGTCTATCGTTATTTTCATATATTGTTTACAGGTATAATTATATGAAGACAAGTAACCTTTTTAGTGTGTAATTTTCTATGATTCTTCTCAGCTGGCCACCTACATGATATGCATGGTTCAGATGTGTGATGATATCACCTCACCTCTGTCATTGAATTTTACAAATTTTACCACCCACGTAATTAGTTAGATATTGTAACTCATTATAATATAAATTTTTACAATTTCTTACATAGAGACTGGATCGCATCCCTATGTTTGTTTTGTTATATCTTTTGTGTATTAGTTTTTAAGAGGAAGTAACTCCAGCAAGTTGTTTCTAAATTGACATTTTTATTGCCCCTGACTCAGCACGTATGCATGGTTTAGCAATCAGATAAAATGTGCCATTTTAGAGGATTAAAATTTACTTCAAAAATGTTTGCAGTACTCGAAAAAATAACAATGCAGCCAGGCAGCTAGACTAGATTCGCCTAGGTTCATTCCGTTTTCACGAATCTTTGTCTCTGAAAATACATGCATTTAGTGTGTAAAAATTGCTTTTCCTAAAGACTAGAATTTAATACACGGGAGTGATTTCTATAGTCAGATGGACATCTTTCCATAGATAGCTTTATTTGAAAATAGATTTAGATATATTACTATTGATAAACATTTTTTCCTGATACATGTTTTCCATAGATAGTGCTTTTTTTCTTTCAATTAAACCGGGACCCCAGTGGAAATATGTCTTCGGACTTTTCTGGGCTTTCCAAGCATCAGCATACTATTTCAAGTCAGGATCTTTGTCATCTTGGATATTTTTAATCAAATAATTTTAGCATGAATTTAAAGAATATTATTATCTAAGAGCATCTTTCAGAGTCGATAAAATTCTGTATATTTTCTGTGATCATTATAAACCGTGTGATATTATTATTTTTGTTCAATTTAGATGTTCAACATTGAAATTTTATGCACACACTTTTATTTTCTATCGTTTTAATACTATGTTATATATTTGTATGATATTTCTGATGTTAATTAAAAGTATCTATCGGTTCAATCCAGTAAGTTTTACTATCAAAATGTTTGTTGAATGGTCTAAGGTAGAAAACCATTACGGGTTTGTAATGGTTATTTCTCTGTTTAAATACTACAACACAAAATCTTGAGCGCATGCAGATGGGTACAGCGTCTGATATTTCTTCCGTATTTCCAGTCATTTTTTAAATTTTAAAGAACAGTACACGTCCTATCATTTTCATGCTTCTCATAAAATATGTCGAAACATTCACCTAAACTTCCTAATCCGTCTTTGCAATTAGAACTTACACAGTTCAAATAATATTTCTGGAAGTTGAATTACCTCTTCATTGAGAAAAAGATCTATCCAACATGAAATACCCTTTTTGTTATTTTCTTTCCTTTGTCCATACATCATGGAAACATCGGAGGGACTGAGAACATGTATGAAAAGACCAAGGTGGAAAATTGTACTTGATACAGAGTGAAGACTAAACCGATTTACCTTGAGGACAAATCCTCTTAAATCGTTTGAAGCAAGGATTGTAACGCCATATTTTCCCGTACTTTTGTTTTGATCATGTTTTGCACACCACATGAAATATTTCGCCACAGTGCTTATAAAACTGTCAGCATAGAAATGATACTTTCTTGAGTCATTTGTTTGAAAAAAAAGACAAAATTTTAATTGGCCAGATTTGTTCAAGACAGTGTTCCTTAGCCAATGAAATTATCCTTATACAAAAACTACATGAAATGTTTATAGTAGGAAATTGATGTTTTTGTTAAAAGACTGCATCTAATCGTTTATGTTTATCTTTTTAAATACCAAAAATGATTTTTATTAAGCCAATAATTTTGCTTTTGTTTGATTTTTGTTGTAGGGTTTCTGAAGTATTATATTATTTAATGCCAATTTATTATGTCAAAACGAGCTCTATTAGGTCGAAATGATAACCTACATGTTTTGGAACCGTAAACAAAAAATAGATACAATAAGGTACTGTGCCTGTCTTTCATTAAATATCTCATCAGAAGACGTCCATTTAAATATAGTCCTCTGCAAATGCATGTGACTTGGCTAAATACATGAGTAAATTGTATATATAGATTCCGCAGAAAGTACAAACACAGAGATTTAAAATAAATAAATCAGTAATCAAGTAGTCGGACCATTTTGTAAGATCCATTAACAATATCTGCTGCAGTAAAAGTGACACTTAGGTCCGCGAAAATATTGTGGATTTTGCTAGGCCGGATCATACCCGGCGCAGGCGCCTCGTGGGATCTACACCTGGGAAAAGCAACTCGAGCCGGATATCACATTGCAGATAAAGGTACTGTCGTAATAACCCTATTTAGTTAAGCAAGTTCTATTTGCAACATAACACACAGTAATATTTATATACACAAATACGTATATTTCGTCAGCATATTTTCTGTATAGTTAGTGTTAACTCTTTTAAATTATGAAATGTGGACATTGTAAAACTTTCAGTTAACTTCAAAGTGGATGTATTGTCACTCTAATAGAAATGTATTTGATATCAGATCGTCATGGCACGCAATTCTTTGGCAAATCAAGTACATTGTTTAGTCTTTTACGGATGTCATTGTGCATACTAAGGAGTAACAAAGACAGAATTATATCTTTGCATGGAAATAACTTACCTCTTTGGTCCATTTGAAATTTTCTACAGGAACTCTCCAGGGAGACCACTCAAGGCCTGAAATGTAGCGTAAACTTAGTAATGGCATTCACACATTCAACTTAATAAATAAACTTATAGTTTTATCATAAAAAGGTAACATTGTCAGAATAATTCTTTTTTGCTTGCTGCATAACGGTGTTAAACCTTAAGTTGTAAATCTATACTGTATGGTTGCTTAAACGGTTATCTACATTTACAATTCGCTATATTGTACTCGCTGATAAAATGATTACTGCAGTATAGAGAGTAAGGTGTTGACAGGTACATTGGAATTTTACACAAATTTATGAGAATTTATCAGTTTTGTTCGCACTTTAGCGAGAGAAAGTCGCATGTTATATATGCAGTATAAAGGGTGTTAGAGTGAATTGATGGCTCGATTTAGTTTCTTGATCTTGTTGTTGGAGATTGATGACGTACGTTTCATTGTGCATAATTGTTCATTTGCTCAGTTAATATTTTGGTTGTTTGGTTGTTTACTTGTGGTTTTGTTTTGAAGTTGATACTTTGGTTGTTGGTCGTTGACCTTCTGCAGTTTGGTTGTGTATTGTTTATTTATTATTGTGCGCTTTGCAGATTAATTGTTTGGTTTTGAATATTTCTTGGTTAAAGCTTGTGCTGGCCGAGCATAAGTAAGGAAATGTTCATCATATATACCTGCGTATATGTGATAAAGCTTGACGAAATGCGGTGCCAATTAAGTTATGTTTGTGGAGAGAATGTTTGTAGTGTGTGTTTTATTTAGGTGTAAATAGTTCGTCACCATGCTTAAGTATATAATATTTATACAGTGAAAAAGATATACAGAATAAAAACTGCAAAAAATACACACGCGTAAGTAAATAAGGAAACAATTAAGTGCTAGTTTCAAAGGTAAAGATTAGCCATAGTCAGGCGGTGCAAACTACCTTCCTTACTTTTGGTAACGCCTCGCACGAACCAAAGTTCCTGACAAACTGAGGGCTCGTCCGGGATCTTTATCAAACAACTAGCAAAATATTGCTTGTTTGCATGTTGAAATATTGTATTATTTTACGATGTTTTGATGTTCTGAAAAGGTGTTAAAACGGCGTTCAACATAGTGTGTTTCAGTTGAACAGTATTTGTTGAATACTGAAATTTTGAGTAATGGATTATGATAAACGGGTTTCGTTTGGCGAGAGATTAGGCTTAAAGGAAGATGTCTTACTTGAAGAAAGAAGCTGAATGTCTCCGGAGGAACGAACGTAAGGAACGGCGCGACCAGGAACGTCGGCACATAGATGCTGAAATGGAGGAAAGGAAACGCTTATTCGAGCTTGATAAATGCAAGTATATGGCTGAAGAGGCCGAGAGGCAGAAGCACATAGAGGTTAAACTTACAGAGCAAGAAATTGAATTTATGATATTGAAAATAGAAGCAGGGACGTCAGCTGATATCAAACCTTCTGTTGAGGCATCGAATAGCAGAGGTCTTAGACCAAAGCTTCCAAAATTTGAAGAGAATAAAGACGATATGGATGCTAATCTTGAACGGTTTGAAAGGATTGCACGTAGGCAAGAGTGGAAAGAAGATACTTGGGCCATAAGCTTGAGTTCTTACCCGGGAAGGGTCTTGAAGTGTACATGCCCTCGTAACAAGCTTCGGACTACCATGCATTAAAAACAGCCGTTCTAAAAAGAAACCAGCTTACGGAAGAAGGTTTTCGGGCTAAATTTAGAGAAAATAAACAAGAGCTAGGGGAGATGTTATTTCAATATACGGCACGGCTTGCCAGATGCTTCAGCAGATGGACGGATATGGCGGAGGCCACAGATACTAACGACAAGTTGAAAGACTTAATTATTAGAGAGCAGTTTACTAGGACCTATTCATCCTTTGTGGTGGCTCTTTTTCTTAAAGAAAGGAAACCTAAAAGCCGTAATGATGTCATTACTCTGGCAGAGCAGTACATAGAAGCTCATGGCCGTACGATCTCGTACAATAAGAATTCCAAATCTAACAATAACCCTAATAAATTCACACCACACCCAGTTCAGAACCAAAACCAAAAGCCCCCGTCCTATTATAAAGCGGGGCATAAGAAAGCCCCATGTTCTATTTGCAATTGAGAGGACTCATTGCAAAAGACTGCCGAGATCAAACAACAAGCGATATGGGGAAGCTGCGATGATGTACAGAGGGCAAAATGGTGGTAGCTACCGCGATAGGCGCGACCCTTCACCAAAATATTGGCGCACAGGGACGACAGAAAATAAGCGAGATGGTAAACCAGATAAGAAGAAAATATCGGGCATGTGCATGTCACTTCCTCCGGAAAGCTCATACGAAGGTTGCATAGAAACGGGAAAGCTCAAGCTTGCTAATGGAAATTCAGTTCCAGTAGTTACAAGTAGTTGTACTATCGAATCCTTAGAAGGCGAAAGGCAGTTAGACTTAAAGCAGGGTTATGTCGGAGAATAAGAAGTTAAAGTACTTAGAGACACCGAGTGTGAGTTAGCAGTTGTAAGATAGAAGTTTTTTAAAGAATGTCAAATGTTGGAGAAAAACTGTGTAATGATAAAAATAGATGGGCGTGTAAGTACCTATGGCAAGCATAAAATTTCAAGGGTGAAATAAATACCATGGTTTTAGAAACTAATTTGTGATTTGGTTTTAGACAACATTAGTGGCGTGCTAGATAAACCAGATGAAAAATGGGTTGGTCGTGATGCTAGTAAGGTAGAAGCAACGGATATAAATGTAGCTGCTGTAGTCACAAGTGAGCAGAGAAGGAGAGGAAGCTATGAAACCAATTAAAGTACCTGTAGTTAAAGAAGATGAGATAATGACTTTCTTAAGAAAGCACAGTCAGAGCATAAGTCTATGAACAGACTATGGAGATACGCCAAAGAGAAAAAGATTATGTCGACAAAAGGTGGCAATAAGTACAGATACGAGATAAGTAGAGACGTATTTTACAGAATCTTTGAGACAGTGAAGGGCGATATGAGAACAGAAACCAAGCAGATAGTGTTCCCGAAGATATACCAGAAACGAGTAATATCCTTGGCACATGAATCTATAGTGGGTGGACATCTCTCAGTTCGCAAGACTGTAGACAGAATACAGTCGAGCTTTCGTTGGCCAGGAATAACAAGCCATGTCACAAGGTTTTGCCGTTCATGCCATATTTGCCAGAAAACAGTACCGAAGGGTAAAAATCAAAAGTTACCTTTTGGACAGATGCCAATCATCGATTTTCCATTTAAACGTATTGCTGTTGATTTGATTGGGCCAATTTCGCCTGTGTCAGAAAAAGGAAACCGTTATATATTGACCGTAGTTGATTATGCTACACGTAATCCAGAAGCAGTAGTTTGCCAAGAATAGAGACAGAAAATGTTGCGGAAGCATTGATAGACATGTTCTCTAGAGTAGTTTTCCTTAACAGAGGTAGCCAATTTACAACGCATATTATGGAAGAAGTATGCTAGCTTTTCTCCCTTAAACAGTTCTTTACGACACCTTAATACACGAATGTAACGGCCTTTGTGAGAAGATGAATGGACTTCTTAAACGTATGCTGAAGAAAATGTGCCAGGAGAGACCCAAAGACTGGGATAGATATATATCTGCTGAATGGTTCGCATACAGGGATGTACCACAAGCCAGTACAGAATTTTCGCCATTTGAATTGTTATATGGTATAACATTGAGAGGTCAAATGCTGCACTGAAAAGACTTTGGACAGAAAGTGAAGTACCAGAAACAAGAAACACATATGAATATGTGCTAGATCTACGGAACAGATTAGAACAAACGCACATAATTGCAAGAGAGAGCCTCAGCAATGCACAAGTAGAATACAAGCATCACTATGACAGAAAGGCAAGAGCTAGATGTCTTGAGCAAGAAGACAAAGTTCTAGTTCTCCTGTCTACGGCTCACAACAAACTCATATTGCAGTCGAAGTTTCCATTTGAAGTAGCTGAAGTTGTGAACAAATTTGATTATAAAGTGTAAATAGGCAGCAGGGTAAATGATTAACACCTAAACCTTTTGACGAGGAGATAGAAGATAAGGTCTGTGCAAATGCAGCAGTTATAGAAGCAGAGAATGAAAGTGAAACTGGTGTAGTTGACGATGAAAGTTTAATGAACTTAGTAAATACTAGTGGTAAAGAGACGTATAAAGATGTCTGTGTAAAAGAGCAGTTGTCGAGAGAGCAGAAAGCTGAAGTATAATTATGCTCTGCTTGAAGAATTTAAAGATATATTCACTGATGTACCAACTGACCACGAAGAACACAAAATTAAATTGACTGATGAGACACCGATACGTGTTAGACAGTACACTATACCTTACGCAATGAGAAGAGACGTTGAAGACAAAGTTAAGAATACGTTAGAGGCTGGAGTCATAGAGCCAGCAAATTGAGATTACAACTCCTCGGTTATTCTTGTGAAGAAGACAGATAAAACGAACTGCTTTTGTACATACTTAAATGCTATTACGAGATTCGACACAGTCAATGGGTAACGTAGAGGACCTTATGGCGATTTTGCAAGACGATAAATACTTCACAAAGATAGACCTGACAAAGAGTTATTGGCAGATACCAATCGAAAAAGAGCCGAGGCATTTAACAGTATTCTCTACTCCATACGGTAGTTACCTGTTCAGAAAAATGCTGTTTGGAATGGTTAAATTTGGTGCAACATTCAATCGAATGATGAGAAAGTCATCATAACTTGGGAGAGGCATGTAATAATGATGAGAAATGTATTCACCAGAAAACGGGAGGTAAGACTGACATTAAAGCCATCAAAATGTATGATTGGATTTGGTAGAAATTTCATTTACTGGCCACGTTGAAGGTGATGGCATGATGCAAATGGAAGAAGATAAGTTGGACAAGATACGTAGTGCTGAAAGACCAGAAACTAAGAAAAAACACTTAGGTCATTCCTTGGTTTTGGGGGATACTATATAAATCAAACGGGTCCTTCGCAGGGATCGCCACCCCTTTGACAGACCTTATAATGAAAAGTCAACCGAACAAAATAGTCTGGGGGCCAGACCATGAAACCGCCTACACAGAAGAAATAATTGACTCGTGCACCGATATTACGTTTGACAGACTTCTCCAAATGGTTTGTCTTGCAGTGCGATGCTCCAGATACTGGAATTGGAACAGCGCTTCTACAAAGATTCGATGACTGATGGTTTCCTATTGCATATGCAAACAAGAACCTTTTGAAAAGGGAGAAGAATTACTCGGTTTTAGAGAGGGAATGCTTAACTTTATTGTTCAGAATTAAGAAATTCCACGAGTACTTGTATGGACAACAATTTGAATTGCAAACTGATCACACACCTTTGGCCTACATTCAAGAATGTAAAGTTAAAAGCGGTCGCATTATGAGATGTGCCTTGTTCTAGCAGAACTATTTGTTCCGAATCGAGGCTGTCAAAGGAACCGACAACGTCAGACGTGCAGATTATCTGAGTAGACTTGATATCTGAGGGGTTGGTGTCGAATTATTCTTTGTATTTGGAATACAGCTGAGTGCTTTCTCAAGTGTGAGTGTGTGTGTGTGTGTGTGGCGGGGGGGGGGGGGGGGCTGTCAGAATAATTCTTTGTTGCTTGTTTCAAAACGGCGTTAAACCATAGGTTCTAAATTTATACTGTATGCTAGCTTAAACGGCAGCAGTAAAAAGTTTATCTACATTTACAATTCGCTATATTGTACGGCTTGTTAAACCTCGCTGATAAAATTATCACTGCAGTATAAACAGTGAGGTGCTGACAGATACATTGGAATTTTTTTGAGAGTTTATCAGTTTTGTTCGCACTTTAGCGAGAGAAAGTCGCTTGTTATACATGCAGTATAAAGGGTGTTAGAGTCAATTGGTGGCTCAATTTTTGAAGGACAGATTTGTTTCTTGATCTTGTTGTAGGAGATTTGTGACGTACGTTTCATTGTGCATAATGTTTGATTTGCTCGGCGAATATTTTGGTTGTTTGGTTGTTTAATTGTGGTTTTGTTTTGAAGTTGATACTTTGGTTGTTGGCGGTTGGAATTGTTGGTTCTTTTGTGAAAATTAAGTTTATAATTTGTTTGGTTGTTTGAATTTGTGTGTTGCTGTGTTGTTTTGACTTTTAGAGGTGTATAAATTAATTTTCTGCAGTTTGGTGTATTGTTTTGAATATATATTTTGCTTTGAGTTTTGCAGATTAATTGTTTGGTTTCGAACATTTTTTGGTAAAAGCTTGCACTGGCCAAGCATAAGTATTGAAATACTTGCGATATTTTGTTCGTCATATATATCAGCGTATATGTGATAAAAGTTGACGGAAGGCAGTGCAAATTAAGTTATGTTTGTGGAGAGAATGTTTGTGGTGTGTGCTTGATTTAGGTGTAAATAGTACATCACCATGCTTAAGTATATAATGTATATACAGTGAAAAAAAAAACATACAGAAAAACTACAAAAAATACACACACGTAAATAAATAAGAGAACGATTAGCCGTAGTCAGGCGGAGCAAACTACCTCCCTAACCGTTGGAAATGCCTCGCACTAACCACCAAAAATCCTGACAAACATTTTAACATCTGTTGGCTCATTGAATATATAGTAGAAGCGTTATGTTATTTGGAAGAATTTTTATTGATGACAACAAAGATTTTATGACAATATTCCAAAGAGTCTGAAATTGACTAAACTTAAGATGCAACTTATATTGTTTGTATAAGAATGATTGATACTTACCCTATATAAAAAGGGAACTGCTCGTGCAATTTCATTTCAAACCCGTTATTTATTTTCTTTTTTTTTGTAGAATTTTTTTTATCTGCTCCTAAGAGCAATTACATTGTTGCTAAATAGTGTAATAAATAAATTGTAATGAAAACTGTCATTTCCTTTAATGCAAAATTAAATGATGTTTTTGTTTAAAGGCTTATCACTTAAGAATATAATGTTCAAAAAACTGACCAACAAAAGAAAACGGTTTCAAACATCTATGCTATACGACATAAAATTTAGTTTGCTAATACATGTACATCATAATAATGTACATGTACATTTTATAGCAACTTATCCAATGACATTTGATTTTGCATGTTTAAAATACTAGTAAATCAGACAAATCAGTCAGGACTTAGAGAGATAAACCTAACGCTGAAGTCACACTGATAGAAACCTAAGAAAACAAACTATCGACGACCGGGCGTACGCATGAATGATACCGGTATCTGAAAAAATACAATAATGTATAAATGTTAAATATGTTATGCGGATTATTTTCTATTTACATGAATAGGTATGTCTGTTTGGATTAGAATTACCTTTTTCACGAATGATGCGGTGGGTGAAGGTGAGGAGAAGAAAGGGTTTTGTTGATAGTGATCAAGTTTTCGGAATTCGACATCGCTTGTTGACATAAAGTTATTAAATTGGTAATTTCATATCGGCTTTGATATGTGGTCGAGGGAATTAGTCTGTTAATTAATTAATTAATTAATTAATCAGCGTAATGATATTTATTTTGAAAACCTTTTTTGCTTTAGTTACAACATAATCACTCAGGATCCTCAAGGACTGTGCTGAACACTTGGCACCAATCTTAACTGTAATATTCCAGCAGTCTATCAACGAAGGCAAGGTTCCCGATGACTGGCGGAAAGCAGATGTGACAGCAATCTACAGGAAGGGTTCCAGACAGGATCCTGCCAACTACAGACCTGTCTCACTAACTAGCCTGTGCTGCAAACTACTTGAGCATATCGTGGTAAGCCAAACACTGAAGCACCTTGACAAGTACAACATCCTTCATGATTGTCAGCACGGATTTAGAGCAAAGCGTAGCTGCGAAACACAGCTTCTAACACTAATTCACGAGCTTGCTTCATCCTTAGATAATCGGATATAAACGGATATGTAAATCCTTGACTTCAGTAAGGCATTTGACCGAGTCCCTCACCAACGACTGCTGAATAAAGTCCACCATTATGGCATTAGAGGTCATACACATGAATGGATCTCCTCCTTCCTATAAGACAGGACCAAGAAGGTATTAGTTGATGGTCAGTCTTCAGATGAGGCCCCAGTCTCAGCGGTGTTCTCCAGGGATCGGTCCTAGGTCCACTTTTGTTCCTCATTTTCATCAATGACCTCCCTGAGGGACTACATTCCAAAACGCGCCTTTTCGCAGATGACTGCATCCTATACCGACAGATCAAGTCTGAGCATGATCAGCAACTTCTACAAGAAGATCTGGACACACTGGCCAAGTGGGAGTTGACATGGGGCATGGACTTTCATCCCCAGAAATGCAGTGTTCTGAGAGTTACAAGGTCAAGGTCTCCATTGCAAGCACATTACATGCTAAAAGGTGAAATATTGGCGCTGGAGCGAACATCAAAATATCTCGGTGTCGACATACAGTCTGACCTTTCATGGAAAAGCCACGTCGACAGAGTATCTAAAAAGGCAAGGAACATGCTTGGCTTCCTTCGACGTAATCTACATAAGACCAGTCGGGAAACAAAAACACAAGCCTACATCAGTCTTGTACGTTCCACCCTCGAATACTGTTTGACTGTCTTGAACCCACACCAGAAAGTTTTGACAAGGAAGATAGAAATGGTACAACGGAGTGCTGCTCGCTTTACAACAAATCGGTACCAAAACACCAGCAGTGTGTCCGATATGTTGGAAGAGCTCAAGTGGGAAACTCTGGAATCACGTCGCTGCAAACATCAAGTCACTATGTTCTACAAGATAGTTCACCATCTTGTAGCCATAGACCATGAAGACTACCTTACACCAGCGAAGGTCCTGCCCAGATCCTCACACAGCAACAGATATCTACCATATCGAACATTAACTGGCTGCTACAAGTACCGTTTTTTTCCCCAGGAGTATCCCTACATGGAACTCTTTGCCAGCAACAGTTGCTGAGGCCCCCTCTTTGGCATCATTTAAGAGAGGGCTATCAAACCTGACCTTCTAAGGGGACTCTGTCCAAGCTACAAAGTAGCTCCAAATGAGGGACTTGAGCTATGTCGGCGGGGCTCCGCGCCCTGGTACCGCCACGGAAGTCGAACTGGTCATTTCCTGATGGTGTGAAAGTAGCTGGTCAACACTTTTCTACACTTGTTTCTATCTTTTTCTTAGCACCATACATCCTTAGACCAATCTGCTTCTTACTTTATCTATCAGCTCTTTTATATACTTTCTCTTATCCTTGCGCATCGTCATAGGATTGTCAAGTCTGACAGTTTGACGTACTAATGTAGATGTAGATGTAAAACAGGCATATACATATCAAATACGAGGTAAAATGACCAAGGAACTCATTTTGTTTCTCTCTAGAAGAAACAGGACCAATCCGTCTAACTTTTGCAGCGTAGGCCGGTTTACCGCTGACAAACGTCTGGACCATTGTTCGGCTTCCCAACACTGCCCAGGTCCATCAAGCGTATGTCGATGTGTGCCAGACGTTCGGGCTAGGCAAAGCGACAAACCCTATATTCTTGCTGTATCTGGATAAACTTTTGCAAATTTGGAGTCGATAACAGAAAGGGTAGAACCATGCCAGAAGAAATATTTTGATAGGTCACGATAGAAAAAATCGTAACAAATCAGGCAAATAACAATCAGACTTTGTTGATAAATTCAATCACGCATTCTACGGGCTGAGATCAAGTCCAATAAAAATGTTAAAAGGTACAAGCATCGTTCTAGGTGGGGATCTCACTGGTCAAAGTTTTGATGTTTTTCATGTGTACGGTTCAAAGCTCCAGACGAAGTAGAAGCTTGTTGAAAGCAAGTTGGACGTTTATTGCCTTTTTTTTGTAATTCGTAATAAATTAATAATTTATATTCACGATTATCACTGATGGACAGCATTTCACGACAAAACTGTATCGATAGGTAAAAAGATTTTACACATTGAAAGGAGGAATATATACATGCATTTTCAAACGATTTCATAGTCTCCTTTATATAATGATTTGTGCATTGTCTGATATTGAAAAAAGCAAGACAAAGTGATTTTTCTGACATTTTTGCCTTCGAAAAAAAATGATTATTTATTAAATACGAGGGCTCTTCAAAAATAACGTAGAGATTTTCTCTAGCTTTTATATACTTTAATGAAGCAAAACAAGAAATATACCATCATGATTTGCAGTCTTTCTTCTAACTGCACTGTAAATTTGACGCAATTATGACCATGCATTTAGGAGTAACGCCTCCTCGAAAACAGTCCCTTACACGGACCTGGCGCGATCATATATTCAACGAGGTTAACGACGTCGTGCTTTCATGGTGATGTTTTCATTAAGTTTGCATTAATTCATACTTGTAAATTTATTTTATAAATTTTCATAAGCAATTTTTAAGTCATAAGAATTTGTTTGGTTAGAATACTAAAAAGGTATGAATACTTATGGCACGCATCTCGGACACGGTACTCAACGTGAGAACTTGGTCTTTAACTACGGCGTCATACATTGGCGTTAACATCCATTCGCAGATTTTCCGTTTTCTCCCTCCATCTTTGCTGTCTTTAAGCAATTCTGGACCATTTGAGAATCGTTTGTACCACTTGAAGATAAAGACACAGATGACTGAACACTGTTGTGGCGTCTGCTTCATTAGTTTGAGTTTCAGTTGCTGTTCGCCGAAATTTCTCCATAACTAAGCAACGGTCTTAGTATCCGTGCGAGTCGATGACGACATTACATGCATTATAAACAGTAACACTCGCTTTGTTTAAACGTTGTTTTCCTCTGCCTTCCACATCGGAATGACGCCATACTCTAGGTGCATGTCGCCCTGGCGTGTTGCTGCACTTTGGGGTATTTTTGGGCAAACGAGTGTAATATTAGTGCGAACATTAGCGATCGAATTCAAATCACGACAGATCAAAAAGCGTCTGCGCCGGCTATGCGTAGCTATGGTAATAAAAACGTTCGACGAGCTTCGCCTATCAGCAGAAATGTTACAAAAAATGTATGACCAAATTACAGAAAGATTCCGAATTACAACGATATATGCCGCATTATTATTTACACAATATACAAGATTTGACAGCAAAAGTCTACGTTATTTTTGAACAGCCCTCGTATTTCTTTGAAAACCTATAAAGAAAAATCAAATTTAATATCTTAAAAAGTGACATCTGTTACATACATACATGTCATCTATAATGCAATCGGAATATAACATAAAGCATGATGTACTGATGAACGTATGCTTATATATTAATATATAATTACATAGGAGCGCACGGGTGAGTATACGCATGCATATGTTGGTGTGCATTTACTCGTAAAAGTATGTGTGTTACACAGAGAAAAAGAACTGGAAAGTCTTTAGAAAATAGCATAGTACTCATATATATAGAAAATTAGGTCTTATAGCTACTGGAATCCGTAATATATACTTAAATTTACAGATTGCTGGAATCATAAGATATATATAATACTATACGCGCGCGCAAGTGGAAACTAATACGTACACACGTATTTGTACCCCTGTGCCATCGAATGTACCAATACATTCGATTTTTTAAAGATCATTACTGTTTTTCTAGAAAACCAGAAGTTGCAAAACACTTCGAATGTTTTATCACCTTTATTTTCGGCTGACAACTATTCATTTTAATTCACTAACAGAGCACACAGCTTAAGTCGCGCTCCTTTTAATTCGGAAGCTCCTGGGTTTAATCTCCGGCCGTGGCATACCATAAAACATGAAAAATTGTACCAGTAGCTCCCTTGCTTGGTGCTCAGCATTTAAAGGGAAGCAGACGTCACTTTTATATTGCTATAATTCAAATATCGGTTGTTAATGACTATATGTACTGTACTACTGTTTGCAGATCCAATTGCCCTTTCGTCTTTTCTTAAATCGATAAACTTGTACCTTTACAGCGATGCTGGAGCTATTTTTGGATCTCGTCTATACAGGTAACTCCGCCTTTCCGATACGAGTAAAAATTACTGAATGAACTTGTTTACATAGACTGCGTTTAACTGGATTGTAACAGATGTACTAGAACTAATCTTCATTTAAAATTTAAATGAATCTTGCCACAATGCAAACTACATTTAGGTAGCGTGGGTATGAAAAAAGACACCCTCTTGTACATTACAGGAGTTTTTCTGCCTAAATTTCAGTACCTTTTGCTGCATACTTTCAAATAATGCACCCCGTGTTTATTTTTTTAACAATAATTATAAAACGTTACTGACTCGAGTTGTTGGATTCGCTCATCGTTTATTGAAGGGCATAAATTCGATTCCCGGAACCGACTATGCTTCCTTAATTGAAAAAAAGTCGGAATATGTGAGTCTTAGTCTAACTAATCTGACGCGATCCTATGAAACAGTTACGAGTAGTTTTCTCCACTCGAAAGAAATTGTCATTGCCAGATTTGGGTTTAAATGCTGATATTGTTGCGAATATAAGATAAATTCAAATAAAACTTACATGTATCAAAAGGTAGTCCAAATAATTTTACTCAAGAGTTGAATATCGTTATATTTTTGACTGGTTGATAACAACTATCTATTTACGTCCGATACATTTCCATACACAGGTTTATTTTTAGGTTACACGCCACGTCTATGTCATCGACATTTTTTTATTTACTCCATGTACTTTACTATTCGCATTATGGTTAACAATTTCGTTTCTATTGTATGTTTTTAAATTGATGGCATTTTCTTCTTATTAAAGATTTTTCTATTCTGTCTTTGCCTTTTCTAGCCGAAAGTCAAATTTTATTTTTCGCATTGATTTCAATTTATTTACTTATAAGACATAATAGCTATTTGCGATCGCGCTGTATAAAATTTTACCTGTAAATTTTTGAAAAATCGGCCGTTTTTATGTAATTTTGATTGTATCTTAATGAAAATGCCCTAATATTCTAGCTACATCTATCTTTTATCGACGTTGAAAGTTTGAAGCAAATCTGTTGGATATTAAAGCTCCACACGCGTTTCCTGTGTACGGGACACCTAAATTTCGCGGTATTATTCTTATCTAAAATTAACCTGGTTACCTGTTTTCGGTTGCCTGTCGTCGTCTGCTTGTTTATTGTACGTTTTCACTACTGGATTTTCCTATGGTGACTTCTTTCTTATATCCATTACTCTGCTCTGTATGTTGTTTATGCCACCATAGGTCCCTAACATCTATTTACAAATGCATGCCTAAGTTTACTGTAAATGATATTTTCTTCCTATGTTTACTATTAGATTTCTTATAGTTGTTTTATTACCTTTGTTTCTGTTCTATGTAAAACATGTTAAAGTTGTTTCAAATTTTGGTTAAAACTGTTAAAACTAGCTAAAATATGATAAAATTTTATAAAATCAGAATCGGCGTGTGCAAGCGATAAAACCAATAATAGGTACTGTGATTTATCCTCAATTATTTTGGTCCTTTTAGAGTGACCTTCACAAATATATAACAAACTAAACGTCGAATTATTTTGACTTATGTGAGTCCATAACTGGTTCTTTCCATGAACGAAGACAAGGCTTATCAACTGCCTGTATGTTGATAACTGATACAGTGTTTAAACGACTTCAAATAAATAGTAGATAATTTTCACATAGTTTTACACGTAAACCAGTTTTACACGTAAACCCCACCAAAAAATAAAATAAAAAATCAAATAAATCAGTTTTTATGGATATAACAATTACATTTTCTACAAGTGTTGCGGAGCTTGAAGGTTCAATGATCAATATTCTATATTCTACTTTTGAAACAATATATATCTATTTCCTCCTTATTCATTGCACTCTACAATGTATGCAAGTACGGCGATACTTCAAAGATAGAGTCAGAGCGCGCGCTTTGTGTGACGTCAAGATAAAGAAAAAAGTTTCACCACAAAGTGAATGAATGAGGCGGGGTTAACCTGTCAACATTGCTCCAAAAATAGCTTCAGCTTCACCTTTTTTGTGACGTAAAAGAGTAACTCTATCGATTTCAAAAAGGAGGAAAGGGCAATTTGATCTGCAAACAGTAGTAATTATACAAATACATGTGTGGCACCGTTAAATGTCGCAACACCAACGCTAAATGTCACAATGCCTATTCAAAACTAAGACATATATAAACAATTCACTGTGTATTCTTTTTCAAATTTCATTTTATGAAATAAACTTGACTTTAAGCCTGGCGGAAGTCTTGTGTACATTTTTGAGGTCAGCAGACTCAACATGTTATACAAATAATCATCTTTATACCAATTGCTGGTGCATATCGGAACATACAGATGGCTCTTGATCGCTCGTATGAATTTCTCAGCTTGTTTAAACAGAGGGTCACACACAAACATATATGTGAAAATATTTTGACATAGGATCAGCGTTTTCTGACAGGAAGATTTTTAAGTTTCCACTACATAAATGATGGGGTAGGGGTAAGGAAGTTGGTGAATGATGATACAGGAATCTAAGACACAGTACCAACAAATAGTAATAAACATTTTTATACCTCCAACAAACATGTTTGTGGGGAGGGGTATATAGGAGACAGTCCCGTCGCGTCGCGTCGCGTCGCGTCCCGTCGCGAAATCTGTTATCTCAGTTAATACTAAATGGATTTGATTCAAACTTGAAATAGATGTTCCACCTTATCACCCACATCATTGACACAAGGTGCATAACTCTGAAACCAACTTTTCATGAATTATGCCCCATTTAACTTAGAATCTAAGGTTAAATTCGATGCATTTTTACTATATCTCAGTTATTTCTGAATGGATTCGATTCAAACTAAAATTGATGTTCCACCTTGTCACCCACATCATGTGACACAAGGTGCATAACTCTGACACCAACTTTTCACGAATTATGCCCCCTTTTACTTAGAAATTAAGATCGATTTTGATGCATTTTCACTATATCTCAGTAATTACTAAATGGAATTGATTCAAACTTAAAATAGATGTTCCACCTCATCACCAACATCATGTGACAGAAGGTGCATGACTCTGACACTAATTTTTCATGAATTATGCCCCTTTTACTTAGAAATTAAGGTTATTTTGATGCATTTTCACTATATATCGTTCTGACTGGCTTAGAGCCTAAGGGAAGTTACCTTTTTAACTTTCGTACTGTTACTTTCCCTTAAATTCCAAGAATTACTCTATTTTTAGAAATTCTATTTTTAGATTTTAAATATTTTAGGTATTTTACTAACTTTTTTTATTATAAGTCCTATGTAAAAAGTAAAGACATTTTTCTGTGGTGTGGTAACATGTGTCGGTAAGACATTTTTTTTGTATTCATTATGACTCCCACCACACAGTCTTGTGGGAGACATATTGATTTACTCCAGTCTGTGTGTGTGTCTGTCTGTCTGTCTGTCTAGTGTGTGTGTCTGTCTGTCTGTCACAAAGCATGTCCGCACTCTAAGTATAACATTTCTCATCCGATTTTCACCAAAGGTAAACAAAATGTGGTTGACCATGAGACCTCGGCAAAGTTCGATAACTAGCCAACTCGGTCCAGGCGTATTGGAGTTACGGCCCTTGAAATACAAAAAATCGGCCTTTTTACTCTTGTCCACACTCTAAGTCGAACATTTCTCATCCGATCTTCACCAAACTTGAACAAAATGTGTTTGACCATAAGACCTCGGCAAATTTCGATAACAAGCCAATTCGGTCCAAGCATTTTTGAGTTACGGCCCTTGAATTACCGAAAAATCGGCCTTTTCACTCTTGTCCGCACTCTAAGTCGAACATTTCTCATCCGATCTTCACCAAATTTTGAACAAAATGTGTTTGACTATGAGACCTCGGCCAAGTTCGATAACTAACCAAATCGATCCAGCCGTTTTGGAGTTACGGCCCTTGAATTACCGAAAATTTGGCCTTTTTACTCTTGTTCGCTCTCTAAGTCGAACATTTCTCATCCGATCTTCACCAAACTTGAGCAAAATGTGTTTGGCCATAAGACGTCAGCCAAGTTAGATAACTAGCCAAATCCGCCCAGGCACTTTTTGGTCGGTAAAACATTTTTTTTTGTATTCATTATGTCTCTCACCACACAGTGGTGTGTGAGACATATTGATTTACTCCAGTCTATGTGTCTGTCTGTCTGTGTGTCTGTCTATGTGCGTGTGTGTGTGTCTGTCTGTCTGTCACAAAGCTTGTCCGCACTCTAAGTCGAACATTTCTCATCCGATCTTCACCAAATTTGAACAAAATGTGTTTGACCATGAGACCTCAGCCAAGTTCGATAACTAGCCAAATCGGTCTAGGCATTTTTGAGTTACGGCCCTTGAATTATCGAAAAATCGACTTTTTTTACTCTTGTCCGCTCTCAAAGTCGAACATTTCTCATCCGATATTCACCAAACTTGAACAAAATGTGTTTGGCCATAAGACGTCAGCCAAGTTAGATAACTAGCCAAATCCGCCCAGGCACTTTTGAATTATGGCCCTTGAATTACTGATTGGATCCACTCGTCAGGTCCATCTAATTGGATCCACTCGTCTAAACCATTTAGAGAAACTAGACATTTTTCATAGGGGCAGTTGTGGGAGACATGCGCTTTTCTCAAAAGCATCTAAAAGTAAAATGTTTTTAAAGTATTAAGTTTTTTTTACGTTTAATATTATTTAAGTATTTTTAAAATTTCTTATTGTTGCTATTCTGCTGTGACAAGACTGTATGTTGGGGGTATAAGTCACTTCTGTGACAGTTCTAGTTTGTGTCGGGGGTTGGTGGGGTAGGGGGCGGGGGAAGGGGGAATAAATGTGCGGGGTCGGGACAGAAGAGTGTGGGAATATTGTGAATAGGGATTATGATGATGTGTTACTATGATATTAACTGTAAAAGTCAAAGAAAAAGAACCCATGGCCAATCAATAGGAAATTCTTCGTTTTTTACTACTGCATGGTACAAAACACAGGAACAGTGTTAGGTTAACTGCCTGTGGGCGTATGCTTAGTAATACGAACAGGTTAAAGACTCGCATGTGCATGAATTTGCGATTGGTTGTCTTTCAACATACCAAGGTTCGATCCTTCGGTGGCAAGGCCATTTTATGTCGCGTATATCATACATTTCCATATTACAAGAATACAACTTGTAGCAGCTTTTACTTACAATCAGATTTGATTGGGCTGGGCTGGGCTGGGTTGGGCTAGTAAAGCCTTCAGTTTTGACAGAAGGTCACTATTCTTTTTTATATTTGGTATTGTGTTAGGAAGTTATCGGCAACTGTCTTACGACTTTTAAATCAAATCAGCTCGACCGGTCGAGATAAGACGTCGGGCGGACGTGATAAAATGCCATGTTTTCGCGACAAAATGTCGTACATTTTAGATAATATGTCCTTCGCCCAAGATAATATCGCAAGTGCTCGAGATAACTTTATCTTTTAACATAAAAGTAATGCTGGTCCTAGATTGATCACCTGAATTTCGAAGCTTAAAATGATATGAAAAAATTAACGTCCGCTAGTGACCATGTTTTTGTACAAATCAAAAGTGTGTGAGAGTACTTAGGCTAGTTTAATGTTCACAGGATATTTTCAATGCATTGTAAGCCATGTTCAATTAAAAACTGCAGTTAACCATGTATTGTGAAATCGAACAAGCTATTTAGACAAAAATATACAAAGTATCCTATCTATTTATACATATAAAAATAGTAAGCCCGTCCATTGAGGAGCCGATTGAAACAATTTTGGTAGAAAGACATGTTCTGCCAAATTATTTGTTTGAAACTGCTTGTTCGATTTTAGAACAATTGCAATCAACAATTTTTCTTTGTATGTTGTTTTGTTAAAATGCATTGCCATCACGGCCGTAACTTTTTTTTCTATATGTTTTGTCAAAACAATTTATTGCAAATTATTCTTTATTGAACCAGTCTACTTAGACTGTTCGCATTACAGGATTTGTGAGAACAAGATGACCGCTTTAGGCTCCGGCCTGCTTTAACATGTATAATAATATATCAAACGATCGATCTAGAATTATCACAACTCTTTTGTTTTGAGAAAAATATCTAAAGCGCTCGACATATCAAATCAATCACACGATATCTATTCTCGTGGACTCGACATCTTACTTCTATGGAAAAGAAACAACAACAATTCGAAAGCAACTCCAAAACTATTCAAATATCATTGTCATGGTTGATATGTCGAAAATATAACGCAAGGGACTATAAAGTCTACACATATGATATCAGACTGTTTTATATTCAAAATAGTTCTTTACTACAGCAAATGACCCCAGAGAGCAATGAATGGAATAAAAAGTAGCAATTGAATACCCTCGGTTAATCATATATTCCCATTCAAATATCAGTATTTTGTGAAAAGAATACTAGTATATGTTACAAAATTCGATTATCATCCGCTGTATTGTATGCCGAGCGTCGTTTGGCATTGTTGTGCTCCGACATGCAATAAAATGCACGACACGACACGACACGCGACTTTACTATCGCATAATCTCAACAAGGCTCAAACCTTTAAATATCAAATTAATTACCTAGGCATGGGCGGAAACTTTGAAAATCAAACATACACTTCAGAACAGTATGTAATTTCTAAGCCCTTGACATATTCCACACAATGCACAATCTGGCATGCATGCACACACACCTAATCTTATGTCAGGTTCAAAATTATTGAAAGTAGAAATTAAACAGTTGTAATGACTCTGGAACTTACCCTAGTTATTTCTTTTGTTATTTGCTGTGCGACATTTAGCGTCGAAGGTGCGACATATAACGGTGGGCAAATACTTGCGACATTTAGCGTTAAAGGTGCGACATATAGCGACAGATGATTTAGCGACATTTAGCGCTGGTTGCGACATTTTACGTCAATCTTTCGACATTTAATGGTGTTTGCGACTTTTAACGGTGGTGCGACATTTAACGTTGACTCAACATGTATTAATACCAATAAAAATATTTTTACACTAGACTATTTCTTCTCTCATATTGAGAATGAACGCAGTGGACAAGTGTTAACACAGTCTAACTATAAATCAGTACTGTGCGCTAACGGTGTATAACACTATTAAACTTGTCAAAATTACCTGATGAAGAAATTCGCTTATCAATGCCAAAATTGGGTTAGACGTTTTTATCATTTCAATTGGAGATTTGATGAAGAGGGGTTTTCAGGTTATCTCTAATGTGTTGTACTTGTTTACTTATTCTCCTTTTTTCTCTCATGTCTGGCATATTGGCCTTGATAAAGGTTTACTACTAAACTCATAGTTTATGCAACATTTTGATATGAAAAGAGCGCAACAACATTTGGTCTAATCAACTGAGGTCGTGAGTTCGAACCCTCGTTCCACCAACTAAGTTATTAACATTGAGATAAGAGATAAGTATGGGTACTTTAAACCTGGCACGCTAGAGAACCAGGGAAGCTTCTGGATATGGAGCGTCTTCTATATCTTGAACTATCCTTACGCATTGAACTGTATGAATTTGAATGAACTGTCGTGCGTACGATCGAGTCAAAGCGGCTCATCATTCTTACATAAATAAATTATCAACCAGTGCTAGGTGTGTTGCTTATAAGTATTTTTTGCCTCTTTAACATTTGAGCAACTAAAAAGAACTATGAAATTTTAAAGTTGAATTATCATATTATTTTGTTTGAAAATGCGGCTGAAACACTATGAACTTGAATACAATGCCGAAATGCAGTTGATTGTTGTGTAAAAAAAACATATGAAAATGATCGTCAACTGTTTTACTTTCAGTATACTTGTACACTAACCTTGTACCTATTGAAATATCTTATAATCTCCTAACCCCACCTCACCCCACCCCATCCCCGCGTATCTTTTGGATATGAGTGCGTTATCCTGTTCACTCAAAAGAAAAGTGTGGCTCAAAACTACGAAAACCAAATGAAATTCAACATGAAACGGACCTGATGTAAGGCTGATTTTCTCTTAAAATGTTTATATATGCTTATCTTTGTAAATTTAAATACTGACTTGATATTTCAATTAAGGAATTTAGTAAATTGTTACTTATTTCGATGAGTTTTTTATTTTCTTCAAGGTGAACATCATTTTAAAAGAATATTTCCGTATTATATCTGTGGGGTTTTTCTTTTTTATTCAAAAAATAGTTTCGTTGTGTATCTTTGTCCGAGTTTGTCAATGTTCGTATATGTTTCAGTAAGTTTTATGACCCGGTCTAATCATGTGACATCGTCGAGATCACGCCTAGTTACTTAAAACAATGGAATATTAGTATTAAAATGATGGTATGCACATATAATTTCAAAACATTCAAGGTCAAACGTAATATCAAAGGTCAAAGGTAAATAAGCGAGTAAATGTTGCAATAATATTACCTATGTGTAATAATTTTCATTTTTAAAAGTATTTGTTTTGTCATATTAGTTACTTATCATTGATCATTTTACTGTATGTATGTCAGACGATTTCATAGAAGACAAAATAGGTCAAGGGCAAACATGGTATTGAAGGTCAGGGGTAATTTTAGTATTAAAATATCACAAAAAGAATTTATGGTGAATCTAGTGAATAATTAATGACATGATTCTTTCGTGCAAAGTAAGTTCTTTTTCTAATTTTTATTTTTGCATTTTCCAAAATTTCGTTTGTATACTGAATTGTAAATTCTGTTTCAAACCTAATTTGTATTTTTACGGGAGGAAAAAAATAGTTCAGTGTAAAAAAAAAAGTGTGAAACGTCCCCGAGGAATAACACGTGAATTTTACCAAAAACCTCCATAAAAGAGAATATTTGGCAATGAGGACCAGAAATAAACAATAGTGATTTCCATAGAGAAAATGAAATTCAGTCGCAAACGCACATGATTTTTCTCTGTGGACTATGAAAGGTGAGTTAAAATGATAAATCGTTAAAAATGTCCGCTACTTGACATAATTCAATGATCCTCAAGTCTAATTTTGCTTAGTAACTTGAATTTACGGAAATAACGGGAGTGACTGATAAATTTTTATAACTGTTTCACATAGTATCATGCTAAAATTGGGAAGAAAACTATTTCGAAGAAAGGATTTTCTTTGCTATGTTCTTTCATAGGTAACACAAAACCTTGATTACATATTTGTCAACAATAAAATCATGTTCTATCTACAGAATATGATATGTTTCACAGATCGTTGTACTAAGCTTGGATCAGTAGTTACAATGATAATGATAACTTTATTTAACGAGGAATACTTATTTGGCTATAGCTATTCTAACATATTGTCTTCTTACTTTACAATTCAAATAACACATTATGAGCAAATTAATACTTCGTTGGCACACACATTATGTAGGAGTATGAAATAAACTTAATTTCTAGGCAATATCAGAACATAAAAGTATGTACAAGCGGGCGCACCAGAGAAATAAACTTTTTTACAGTCAAAAAAGTAACAATAATGTAATTATGCACTTAAAATGTTGCCGTATTTGATAGGTATGCGCTAATTTCATTTAAGTAACAAGAAATGCACCCACCCATCGTTGATATGCTTGTGACATTACACTAAATACACACTGACCACTGCCACCGACAATTACGTTGCTTGGTTTCAGAGAAAGACAGGGAATAATAATACTTCGCTATTTTGGCAACCTAAGATAATACCATACTGTCGTTTCCAAAAGGACACTTAACGTACATAATGGTAAATGTGCACACACCATGCAAAGTTTTTGTATTAACGAAAACTAAAGGATAATAATTGAGAAAAATTGAAAATTGTTTCTACGGTATTATATCCCTCGACTCGCATGAATTCAAACGCACAGTCTCGTTGGAAATTGCATAAATATCTGACACCATACCGGTATTATATTTTTTTTCACAAATTAAAAACATTTATTAAGTTACTTCAGGAGATCAAAAGCAAAAATATTATATTAAAAGTAAAAAGCAGAAACTAACATACCAATTCCAAATTGAACGCGAAAAGCCGTCATTCTGGTAATAATAATATTGTTAATGTAACTACATTGGCAAACAATGTGTTGGGTGAGATAAAAATGAGAAATATGACATTGAAGTACCTTTATCTTGTTATTGACTGATAAAATACACTGACTTTTAAAAGTTTCTTGTTACATGAATATCAAAAGTATTGTTCATCCAAAATCAACTACAAAAGAACGTAAATCACGCTCTTTTTCCTTAAATAGTTGTGAAAGATTAAGAACACCAAGTTGATTAAACAACACAAATACAGATGTAACACTGACAAAAATATTGCTCTCGAGGGTATAAAGAGATTCTCTAGTGGCTAAATATTCAATGATTTCTTAATCTTACGAAGTCTCAGTTTATAGTAGCTAAGCAAGGTCACCTTATCATGAAGTAGCACAAGTATTTCGAACATAAAACGATGACATACTGCTCTCTTAACGCAACTTATATGTTCAGATATCCTTTATTTCGTACATGGCATAATTGCTAATCAAAATATCAGGACAACATTGCTCAGAAACTGCGGTTTGCAGCTCAAACGTTATGAAATCTTGATTTTCTTTCAAACCCTACTTTGAATTTGAAACATAACATAAAAATCTTTACATCGATGAGGAAATTCACCAATTATTGATATAAACTTTAACAATGATGTTGCTACCGTTCAGTTTCTGTACAAAGTCTACGTCAGAACTAATATATTTGAATGTTCTTCTTCGTATTTAAACCAATGCTCAGTAATTCGCAAAACGTATGTTTTCTTTAATGTGTGAAAAACAATTCAACTTATAGATGTTTGTAGTTAATACACGCTTTAGATGTTACTCAAACATCTTTACTTAGTGGGAATAATTTCGTTACAAGTTCATGTGCTGTTAATGAACACTTTTAGTCCAATAACAATAGATACATATTGTTACTTGCCTGAATACGTATACGTAGTTATGTTCTAAATTTTCAAATGATCTTTAAAAGACTTTATTAGACTGTCCCAACTTTATTGCTGGTTTTCTCAATTCAATGTATGCTACTACATAATCTATTAAGTAAAACAGATATGTATACTTGTTACAGTCAAAATACAAGACAATCTTGAGTAATAAAATCTTTTGTTTTAATTTTGGTTATGTCGTTTGCTTTCTACATTTCTATACTACAAATATATACAAGTACTGGTATGGCATATATTTTACGTAACAGTTACAATTGCGTACAGTGTAGTCTAGAAAAGTTAGAATGAATACATGACATTATGAATAAGCCATCTTTACAGAACAGTTAAATACGGATTAGCAGTTTAAAAGTAAGTTTTTTATTTTTATACGACTGTATTCAAACACTGGGCTTCATATAGAATGACGATTCCGTCAATCCGTCCTGCCGTCAATATTATCCGTTTTTGGATTCTAAATGACAAAGTATTGTAGCTTTAGCTCTCAAAAAAGAGAAATATCCCTATTGATTTAATTTTGGGACCAATGGCTAAAAGGGAAACGTCACAGGGACCTGACTTAAATTTTGGAATTATATTTCGTTTCCTGGCTCTAGGTCACAAAGCCTAATAGCTAAAGCTTTAATATTTACAGGATGATTAAGCAAAACTTAAGGTAGAACTATATTGTTTTAGGGTCAAAAGTTCAAAAGTCAATGTCACTGTGACCCGGAGGCTGAAAAAAACAGTTTCCGGACTTAAAAAGTAAAACAGCCGTGACTTTCAGACTTGAAATAACGACTACGTACTGCTAGGGGAAGAATCATGTCGATTTTGGAATAGGTCAAACGTCAAGATCACAGTAACCAGAAGACTTAAAATGGTTTCCAGACTGTAAGTCATTAAGAACAATAGCTACAGTTTTCAAACTTTACACTAAAGCTAAGTATTAGCATACAAAATGATCTCTATCAATTTTGAGGCCAGGTACTCACGGGCCGAGGTCACATGCTTAATTTCTAGTATTCTGCTTTAATTTGTTTTCAGGCTCTAAATCAGAAATAGCTTTAGCTGAATATGTCAAACGTTACATGAATAAGCAACACGTGGGGAAGAACCCTACTGATTTTAGGATTTATGGTTGACCAAGGCCACAGTGAAACCATCCGAGACCCATCTTTTTCTTTTTCTTTCATATTTTACTTTCAGTTTAGTTTCTTCATATTGCCCTAAGTGTCCTTCATCAACATCCTGCCCACAAATACATCCGGCCAAACCGTTTATTACATATTAGTATCCTTCATCCACATCTAGACCTCCACTCCCTTCTGTATATCCTCGCTAGTACACCTATATTTTCTTTTACATGCAGTTTAGTTTCGTATATCCCTTCTACGCAAGTATGTTTGTGTTTTTTTTTTGTTTTTTTTTCTTCCAGGTCCTAGATCGGCAAGTTCGATGAGAAAAGCTGTATTATAATTTTTACAAAGTACATAGTTAAAAATACTGGAAAATCCTTGTTAGACTTTTGTTCATGTAGAGACTACAGAACAAGTATATTGTTATTCTAAGGCAAAAAAAAAAAACCATATTTCACTAATAGGTATTATTGATAATGTCATGGCAACTGAAATCAAAAGCACCGAACACACCTAAAATTAAAATGTACTTGATAGCTTTTTGAAGCAACTCGTCTATAACATTTTTCCGTTACTGCTTCTTTTTGTTGTTGGTCTACTTTGCAAATGCGTGGCTCTGATACTGTGTTTGTGGTGCTCTGCGTCTCTGAGAATTATACCCTTACCAATTTTTTTTTTCTGATGAAACCAAAAAAAGACGGTTGAGCTCTTTTTCAGTACAATTATTATCAACTGCTTCTAAATATTCAAATGGATGAATCTAAGTCAGTATAATTCGTTGCATCAATAATATTCTATTTTCTTTTTGATAGGTTACGATTCTTTTCTTGTTTTTTGTTTACTTAATTTACGTATGAAGTTTTCATGAGTGAGCGGGGGCTTTAGTTCATACAAGGTTAACTATAAAAAGCGATAACACGCACGTTCACCAAATCCTGACTTAGTATTTTCAGAAATATGAAGAGATGTTCTTAATGTAATTTATTCTGTAGAATTCATGTTTTAAATATTTCTTTAAGAAATTCATCGATTTATAACTGGATTACAATTCATGAATATTACCCAGTTTTTGTATTGTTTTTACATTGTTTTTGTTCTGTTTGGCACATTTTCTTTATCTACAGAAACATTAATAAGATGTAAGTAAATTATCGGAAAGCAGGAGGTGAAGAAAGCTCTTTCGCTTGTCAGAGCCTCTGACTTTCCCTACCCGCTCCCATATAAAAACAATAATATGAAAATTAGATAAGAGTTATGGTTTGGGCAGCCGGTTATTCTGTCTTTCTCGGTAGGTTTTAGAAGAAATTTAAAAAATCATTAATTCAAAACCGTTACGATTGTTTTAACAGATAAAAAAAAACAAAGCGTTAAAATCAAGATAGTATGTCACGTATTTTGCATATTACAAATGGATTGTCCAGTCTGTGATGTGTCGGGAAGTTTTTTTGCCTTATGTTCATAATTCGTCTGGTATATGTTATGTTTCCTTTGGAATATTGATTGCGTCAGTGCATGCATATTTAGAAAGAAATGTGGATGTGGTATTGATACTAGTATATTTCTGACTATATTTTTGAAGGCGTTCCATTTATGAATTGTACTTTGTGCTATTGATTTTTTTATATGAACAGTAGTAAACCGACATCTTTGAAGCCTATTATGTGTTAAGTTGTTTGTTTGGTATCAGTTATATAGGATAGGAAAGAAATATTTTATTTTCGGACGAACGAAGTGAGGAGGAAAATAACATGAAAATAACATGAACAAAACACATCATGCACGAAAACGTCAAACTGCTTTGAAGTTCTTAACGTCGTTTGTAAGTTTTGAAACAGTGAATATGTTTGTTTTTAAATTTTCAGATGTGAAACGTTTGATTTTCCTTTAAATGCCTTCCGTAACTTACTTGAAATCATTGTAAGTTTTAAAACAGTGAACATAATTTCTTTAAATTTTCAGATTTGAAAGGGTTGATTTTTCGTCCCTTACAGTAGACAGATTTTGTCATGGAACAGTCCTTATTATTACATAGCATCCCTCGTCCACATACCGAAACCCCGACACACATTTCTTGTCCCACTCACTACCACTGGATCCGTATTACTTTCAGGTCAGTTTCCTGATGCTTTATATTTGTTTCAACATCCCACACACCCACACATACCCACTCCCCTACCCTTCTTATCCCTGTAAAGCAAAGAATGTTTACTGTTCTGTCCCAGTGTGAAAGTGCATAGGCGGAACTTTTGTAATATATTGACAAGAAGGATACAATTATAACGTCTTCATAATTTTGTCACATTTGCTCTGATGTATAAGATCTCATTTTCATAAAATAGTGTTCCATCCGCGTGGAAGTCTGTAGATTATATATTGAAAATGGGGGTTCTGGCCTTCTTTCCTTTTATTTGCTAAAAATGCAAAACTGTATTGACAATTGGTGTTTTTGACTAAGCACAAATTGCCAGACCAGAATATTCTTGACCAATATGAACAACATAAATGATAAATGAAAAGATAAAGAAGTTAGGGTAGATTTCCCGGAAGCACAGAACAACCCAAACACAACAACAGTCATTCAGCGCAAAGTTGGCCCGCAACAAATAGAATCTGCAACGGAAAAATATTGAAGACGTATTGCTAAAGAAATCCAACAACAAGCACATTTTAATTAAATGCAAAACAGATTAATCAGGGGGTTGTAAAGCGTAGGTAAATTGGTCGGTATGGTGGGGGAAGCAGGAGGAGGAGAAGGGGTTGGAACAAGGATGAATATCCAACAGCGAAAGTAACGTTCCTAAAACGCAGTCTCCCTCAAACGTTCAATTATTGAAAATTAACTTATCCGTCATACGTTGTCAAATACACACAAATCAACAAATAAACACAAATTAGGTATTCTCTAGTTAATACCCTAGTTGCAGCTTTAATGTTCACAAAAAGTAATGTTTGTTTTGGTAAAACTAATTTACAACAGAAGTTTAGCTTCCTCATCAGTGTCATTAAATCCACGTTAGGACTTCGTTAACCACTGATATCATGATATTTCCACTTTTTCCAGTCTGGATCAAGACTCAACCACTTCAGTCAGGGAACATGGGGAGTCATATCTGAATGCGTATTATTTCATCGCCTCCTATCAAAATATCTAATATCATGCAAAGTCGAGCAGCCAAGTCGTTTACTTCTTCACCGTTGAGATATCTAATTTGTGCAATACAGTTTTAATATTTGTGCAATATATTATTAATACAAAATCAGCCTCTGATATGCTGTTATAATATTTACGCGTGTCATATAACGCAACATTGCTGTTTGAGCCATATCCTTTTGTTTGCTTTTCGCAAATATTCCAAAGTTACTCCCATTTCTACTTGTCCATTTGATGCTCGTAACCAAAGTCATAGATTCTTCAGCATACAAAGTAATTATTAATGTTGATAAATATTAGGACTAGCACAAGGGTAAATTTCCATCAAATTGTGTGTCTGTCGAGTACTCAGGCAGTAAAATATTTGTTTGTACATCAGGATTAATCTGCAGCTTCATTATGAAGGCTTTACAAAAGCATGTGTTGAAAGAATAACGACAGTTATAGAACGTATCTTTGAGCAATTCGTGTTGCGCAATCTCAAAAAAAAAAAGGAAACGATATAAGTGGTAGTTGACCTGTTTTTCTTGCTCAAAAACACTGTCTTTCAACTTTGGAAGATTGTAGACTTGCCAAGTCAGTAGATAATATATTTGGAGTGGGATTTTATACGGCACCAAGCGATATGACTGCAGATATCCAAGGCTACAACAATGAAATAGTCATCGGAACAGACGATCAATCACATGGATTTAACAATGATATGAATGTACAACTCTCCTTACGATAATCACATATTACCTGGCACACTAACTTTTCCACCTACACTGCCTCCTGTAGCCTTGTGGTAAAGCACCCGCCTCGAATGCTGGAGGTCGTGGGTTCGATCCCTGGCCGCGTCATGCCAAACAAAAACTTGAAAAATTGTTCAAGTAATTCTCTCGCTATACAAAATAACAGGACATGACAAAGACTGGTCAGCGCAGTGTGACTAGGTGGGGTAACTTGTCACGTGTCGACAGCGTGATCCAGTGAGGCAGCACTGTAAATTTGGGCATTTCGCTCACTTCTAAAAGTAGACAGCGTCATTTATATGACTGAAAAATTGTTGCAAAAGACACTTTACTGTAAAATCATTTAATTTTCGTGGTGGACTAATTTTCGTGGATTTCGTGGTTGAGTCAATCCACGAAATTTAATCCCAACGAAAAAGTAAAATTCCCATTCATTTTTTTGTTCAAAAGTTGAAATCCACGAATTCATATCCCCACAAAATTGCAGTTTTGGCCAAAACCACGACATTTTATGCCCATGAAATTAAATGCTTTTACAGTATTCGAACACACCCACACTCATTGCAACCGCAAAAACACAAGACGGTTGCACCGCAGCTAGATATAACTAATAAAGATCTTTGACGATTTTTGTGTCAATCGCTGTTGGATTAGAGCAAACAGTTTTGTATAAATAAGGCCTTTTTAATATACTCCATTGACGTTGCAACCGAAACAATTAAGCCAAAGTATGATAAAAACAATTTAACTACTTTACCTGTAGTAGAAAGCAACCATGGCACAATACTGCCAAGTATGCCAGGAATTTAGTCACGGCTTTTCCAAGAATCTGGAAAGAAATTTACCGGGATTGCTGAGCTGCTTATCTATTCAATAAGTTAACTCATCAGATTTTCTGCTGTTGGAGGGAGCGCCATATCAAAAAGCATGAAAAGTTTCAACCAAAACACCAGTAGACATTCCGACAACACTTAATATACTCATTACGATGATAATGCCTTACATTTTGAATAGCGTTTTTATTCTCTTCAATTAAGATGTGTCTTTGTTAAAAGCTTTACTAATAGTTTCACAAATAATATTCTTCACTTGACACCTTAGTGCTTCTTCAGAGGCACTTGCTACTTCTAGTCTCCAAGATTTTAAATAATTTCGTCTGTTGCTGATTGTTTTCCGTTGAAATTCACTGGCTCCTGTTTGCTCTAGTTAGTGTTTTCCTTTGGTTAAATTTTTATCGACTGTCGTGCTAACTTACAATCCATACGCAACAGATCAAAGCTTTAAGGTCCAATTACATAAGCAAATGACTCCACAATAGATTGAAATTCAGTAATTGTATTTGGTTATGATTTTATTTGATCAGAACTCGAGAGGTCTTGTAGCGGTATTTCTACTGCCGCCAAATCACTTTTTGCATTCTGTTAAACTTGTATTGCTTTTGCGAAACGTGTTGATTAGCTATTATGCTCTGGTAAATTCAAGTGTTCTCTATCTGCTAATGGACTTCCGATTCCAGTGTTTTGCCAGAGAAACAAGAGACAGAAACGACGCGGCACTGTGTTTAGCTTTCTATTTCTTATCACTAATTACCCATTCTCGCATTAAAACTACTTTTTTTACTGGATCCGCCCATGTATTATCGGGAGAAAAATCATGTGCAAACAAGGAAATTCACATGCTGTTAATACATGATTTTTATTATTGAATGCTTTGTCAGGGATATATATATGTATTTATGCGCAGGTTGATATCTGGTATCTGCGTCTTAATTCTTCCATAATAATCTCTTCTTGTAGCATAAAAGATGCAATCTAATCCATAGTATGTTTTGCTGTGTCGGTTACAAAAACCCAAACGCACTACCCCTAAAAATGTACGTACTCGCTCCACCCCTTGTTTATATCCTTTTTAGAAGTTGGAGTCGATTCATTTTTTTGTTGATAACCGTGAATGTATAAGAATTGTGTGTAACCTGTGCAATTGTTTGTTTTTTTATGAATCATTCTAATGTTTTGTACGTATCAGTCAGAATGTTTTTATCTAATTTCGCGAAGAATGTGGATAAAACTTTTGAAAGCTTGTCACTACGTTCTTACTCATCCGTACTCTAAATGTGTTCGTACTCAAAATAATTCGATTGTAAAGTTGTTACTTTTAAAATTGTGTTCTTGTTTACAAAATATTTAAGGGATATGCAAAACTATGGTTAATTTTATGTTTGTAATAATGACAGATAAACAATCGGTTAAAAACCTTCATTACATGCTTTTGGAAGTATTGTTGATTTCTAGGCCCTGGTTATGGATATTGAAAACATGTTTACCGTTTCCAAGAACAACAGAATGGTAATTAAAAAATGTACCGGAATCGTAAAGTCATCACATATGAAATCAATGCATTTAGTTGTCGTGTAATGTTTTTTATGCAAGAATAGCGACAATACACGTTTGTTTTGTGTATTAACGTCTGCAGAAGCCCCTGGGATATGTTTGCGACCTCGACCAAAAAAACGTGTATTATCGCTACAGTATTATGTTTTACCATCCTCTAATGCTGTGATCCAGGTTGTTTATCTATGCATGTTATTCACCAAGAAGGCATTTTTTCCGAGCCAAAAATTATTTTTGTTCCACCTCCAAGATCGTCAATAGTTTGACTGTGATTTAAAATGTCTCTTTCAATAGGTCCAGGCGATACCATCTGTAAATCCAAATAATCAAGTTCATCTGGTTTATACGTAGGGTTGTCAAAATCATATACGCCTTCCATCATTTATAATGACGCGGCCAGGTAGCGAACCATCTACATTCCGCACTCAGAGCTACCGAGTCGGTATCCACAAGCAAACTGCCAGTACTTTAAGACTGACATGCCCACATAAATGGGTTTGTTGAGTGTTACATCTGTTGTTGTTTTTTCACTTGAAATCACTGATAAATCATTGGAAATGTCAACTCGTGAACTGAAGTTTTCTTCCATAATTTATCATTTTTGCTGCTCTCTTTTCTAACACTTTCTTATATCCGCTGTGTGAGGAGGATC
>NW_026460270.1:0-68230 GCF_021730395.1 Mercenaria mercenaria | reverse complement strand
CTTCTTGCCGACAGACGACTTATTCTTTCTGTATGAAGTGATGACTGAAGTACATTCTGAGGTGTACTGAAAAAATAATTTATATTATAAATGCTTCTTAGCTGCATGCATATGGTTATAAGGAATGTTTTTTGCATGGTAATTATGCACCAGTCAGTTATGACAATGACTTCCCCTGGCCGAGGGAATAGTGGGGATTTTGACTTTTGATTTTTCAAACCACTGCCATGGTCTTGCCATGGGGGCATGGTTACAATCGACCGGTGGATAGGTCATAAAAATGTGTTACCAATTCCCCATAAGAGGGTTGTTCATCTGCTTTGAGCTAACTTATTTTAGTGCCCTATTTGCACGTTAATAGTATTGAAAGACACAATCGTGCATGGTCTCACTGAATAGAACAATATTTACCATTGTGCATTTGATTTACTTTACCTTGTCATAACAGAAGATTCATTCTGCGGACCTGGTACTGGATCATTTACTTCAGACTGTACAGAGTCTTTCTCAACGTCGGAATCTGTTTCACATTCAATTACCGGCCTTGCTTGAAGTCTGAGTATGTAATTTGAATATTCATAATATAATAAAGTGGAAGTAAAAGTATTCTCAAACAATAATCAAAGATCTTTAAAAAAAAAATTGTCACATCACAATTAATGATATGAGCCACGCCATGAGAAAACCAACATAGTGGCTTTGCGTCCACGCAGTCTAGTCAGGATCCATGCTGTTTGCTAACAGTCTCTCTAATTGCAATAGACTTTGAAAGTGAATAGCATGGATCCTGACCAGACTGCGCAGGCTGGTCTGGATCCATGCTGATCGTAAAGCCATTTTGTTGGTTTTCTCATGGAGCGGCTCATATACTGATATAAATGATTTCCTTTTTAGTTTAACGACAAAAATCTTTATGGGCGAATCAAGCCAGGGATCAGACCCTCAGTCTCACATAAGAACTAGATCTGCCCTTGCATCAAAACTGTTAATAAATTATTTTACATACTGAAGTGATGGAGATTCTCCAGGGAGAGGACACACTCCTAGGTCATCAATCTCTCCTACCATTTGCCCATGTGCTTGCTCAGTCTCTTGCCGGGCAATATCACTGTAATATACATGTACATAAAATTATCTGACTATATGATATAGAAAACTGATAAAAAGAACAAAATATGTTCAGTAATTCAACCTGACAAATATCTTACCTAGAAGTACAAATTGATTTTTGGATATACAATTTTTGCATATTTATAACAAATAAGACATACCTCATTTCTTTTTCAAAAGCTTCTTTTGCAGCATTTTTGCAGGATTCTCTGGACACCTCCTGAATAGCCTCACCAGCACGGTTTTCCATTAGTTTCAAGTTCTTTGGATGAATCGCCTTCAAATTCAGGACTGCTAGGAGATTGTTCACTTTCTCTGCACCACCCAAACTGTCAATCATAGCTGAAAACAAAAGAGCAAGTTTATTTTACCCGTAAAATAAGAAAAACAATCAGCCATAATAAGCAATTTAGATTCAGATCAACCTAACTTCTAAAGTAACGTCTAAACATTAGATTTTTATGACATCAAAGCATCAGAATTACATGAGCCGTTCCATGAGAAAACCAACATAGTCGCTTTGCTACCAGCACGGATCCAGACCAGTCTGTGCATCCGGACAGTCTGGTCAGAATCCATGCTGTTCGCTAGCGGTTTCTCTAACTGCAATAGGCTTTGAAAGCAAACAGCATGGATCCTGACCAGACTGCGCGGATCCACGGTGGCTTTGCAGCCACTTTGTTGGTTTTCTCATGGCACGGCTCACATGAAACACATCCTTATTTTACATATAGTAGCAGATCTCGAAGATTCAACCCAGAACTAGCCAGCCCCTCTGGTGTTTTTTTATAACTTACATGTAATGGAAAGGGGATTCAATTCCTCATCAATCTATGTTAAAATTATCAAATAATATCCAAAGTCGATGTTACAAAATGATGTTTACCTGCCCAAAGTTTGGTGTTTATAACAAAGCATGGCATCCCCTTGTTTTTTATATGGTGGGTCTTCCCATATGGCACTCGATTTATGTGGCTGCAGTCTGGGTTTTGGCACACAACATATAGATATCCGCCTAAACCTTTTTGCAATTCACCAACGATGTTGTTGTACATAAGTGGCACTGGGCCAAGCATGCATTTTCGGCATGATTTTAGATGGAGTAGCAGTACATTCAGTTCAATGAGCCTCCGACCCACTTTCCAACCATTCTTGTTTACTTTTTGTCATATGCAAGGAACTTGGACACTTTTTCCTTTTACAATCGTCTCCATCACACAGGAAAACATTGGCATAGTTATGGTCAACGATAAGTTTGGATTTCCTGCGCCTTTTACCCTTATCCGAAGCAAGTCTTCCGCGAAAATCTTGTTTGTCGGCCATACCTTTCTACTTTCGATTGCAACAATTTTTGGGAAATACCCCAAGCGTGACGTCACAGGAAGACAAACATTTTATAAATTTTTGAATAAAAAGCTTTTAGTAGTAAAATTTTGTTTCTCCTTAGCAATTCATATAAATATTTAGCATTTAGAAAATAAAACGTCAAAAAATCACAAAGAAATACACAAAACTCGATAACTACCGGAAATCACCGGAAACGTCGAAAACTTCCGACATTGGCCGAATTCTTCGATGTCGGTAATCATCGTAACTGAAAAGCGCGGGAAATCATTACACCATGTAATCCTTAAGCACCTTGTCCATTAACAACTGAAAACTATGGGGACTTGTTTTCATACATTGTGGGGTCCTCTGAAATTTATACGTTCCAAAACAAGTGTTAAACGCTGTATACTTGGCTGATTCTGGTGCCAGTTTCATTTGAAAGAATCCCGAGCTTAGGTCAATTGAAGATATGTAATTTGCGGACATATTTGCGAATGATTCCTTTAACTCCTGCACATCTGGAATGGCATATCGAAAGTCCTGTGTCTGCGTATTCAAATATCTGAAGTCAATACAAAAGCGGTACATTGACAAACAGTCTTGCTTTGTTCCGTGTTTTGTACTTGAACTGGGCTTACTACGTTTAGCCACTAACACAACTGGGCTTGTTATGGGTATATCCTCTTTCTCAGACACTGGGTTAATAACTCCTTGTTTCAATAATTCGTCAAGTTGATGACGCAAAACTTCCCGTTTTTCTGGTGTTAACTTGTATGGTCTCTGATGTTTAGACTTTGCATCAGGCCTTAAATGAATGTGATGTTCAACAAGATTGGTCAGTCCTAACGATGGATTTTCATCAGTAACAAATACATCTTTGTTTTCAAACAAACAGTTTTCAAGTTTAAACTTTTCATTGTCAGAGATAGAACCTTTGTCAAATTGAAAATAAGTCATAAATCTGGCTTTCTTTTCTGTTTCTAACTTACAACTATCACCCTTGTTCTGATCCATACCCTGACCTGAATTCACCTGAACATGGTTACAATAATGAGGTGTAACAAATAAATTGTCTTTCGGACAGCCCTGTATACTTGTCTTATCATCAATGACCTGAAAATACCCTAATGGCTTATTTATGTGAATAACAACAGTTTTATCAGTGGGGTTAAGAATTTTCTCAGGTACCATAGGATTCTGTGGTATAGTAACCACTGAGCGGGCAACTAATAATTTCTTTCTATTTACATATTTTACATTAGAACAAAGACCATTTAAACCCTCAGTAAAGCGTTTTGGTAATTACCATAAACAACAGATTCTGAATTTGGAGGTAAATAAATACGTTTCTAAGCATAAATTTTTGAATCAGAAAAATGATAACCATCACTAAAATCTAAAATCAGTTTGTTTGATTTTATAAAATTGTCCCTAAAATCTATGTGTGAGAAGTGTCTTTGAGCACATAAACATCAAATTCCTTTCGGTGTCCTTGAACGAAACATGATATGGAAGATATTCCATCAATATTAACTGACTGGTTGTTTGGTAGCACAATGTTACTACTATCCACCCGTGTCAAACTGCTTTTATTGTGCACTAGTAAGGATTCAAACAATTTGCGTGACATCAGGTTTATGGAACTTCCTGTATCCAATAATGCTGATATTTCCCTGTGATGAAACTGAACTTGTAAATAAAGGAAGTTATTATCATTATGTGGATTAGAATTAGTCAAGTAATCCAAATCACAAGAATCACACATTTCACCATGTTCATGTTTCAAATCTTGCGAATGACTGTATCGTTTTATTGGTGATTTACTGCGTTGCCGCGTTTTACCAAATGACCTCCTGAGCGATCGCGGTCTCCTTCCCTCAGGCGTATGAAGTCTCCCTGTTCCTGGTTTCTGCTGGATCCGTCATATGGATATCTGGTTGCACACTGACGGGCCTCATGGCCAAACTGGCGGCATAACTGACATCGCGAATCTGGATCTGATGTACCCCGAGCACAGTTGCAATATTTCGCAGTGTGTCCTGCAGCACCACATGTGTTGCATAATTTGGAATTATTTCTTGTTTTGTTTGTGTTGGTATTCGTAAGAGAGTCTAATCTTCTCGCAAGCTCTTCAATTTTGCTTTCAATACTTGAAAAATTAGCTGCTGCTACTGTTGGTTGTATAGATAATAATGATTGTCTGTACCCATAGGCTTCTCCCATTTTGGCTGCTTCCAAAGCGGAGTCGAGATTTCGTGGTGATCCTGCATGAGTGAAAAATGCAAGTTTCTCTGGTAATCCGTTTATAAAGACCAACATCATTTCTGCATAGCGTTTAGACAGTTTTTTACCACATTCGCGAATAAGTCCGAAATATTCTTCAAGTGACTGATTGGCTTGTAACTGCAGTGACTGAAATCTTTCAGTTTCAAAGATAAGTGCACTGGCATTGACATCACAGTATTTGGTTTTAAATTGTTCTTGAATATCGTCCCAGTCATCGGTTTCGAGGTTGTCGAACCAAATTTTTGCTGGACCGTGCAGGTGTAATTGAAACGCAGCGAGTTGCATTCTGTCGTTCCTGCCAATTTTCATAAGCGTCGTGTATGCATTAAAATCCGACAGAAATCGTTGTCCATTTTCATGGGAAAGTCCAGAATATTTTGGCACTGATATCTTCTGATGGTCCATGGTTGTACACAATTGGAACTTATTAAATGAAGCTCCCTCATAAGTCCATTTTTTTATTTTAAGTTTTAAGTCTACCTCTTAGATCCAAAAGCAAAGATTCTAAGTCCAAATTTTAGAATATAAGTCCAAATTTTAGATTCTCCACCATGTAATAGATAGTTGTTTTGTTGTTGGGGAATAGCAAAAAGTCAGTTTATGGTTTTTGATGTTTATTAAAATAATATATCCAGAATAAAATTTAAGATGTTGTCAGGTCTAAAAATTCTAGCAAACTGATACAGAAATGCAGAGGTACAGAAATATAATTGTTTAAGCAATTACAAAGGCAGCACTCAATGACATATCAAAGAAACAAACATATTGAATCAAAAGATTTTACAGTAAGGTGTTAATGATACATGTCAATCAACATGGAAAATAAGAGACTTTGAAGAACTAATTATAAACTGAATGGAGAGATTTGGTAACAAGGTTCTAATGACAAATGTCAGTCACTTTGGCCTTCCTTAACTCTTTGAAGTTTGGGACCACCCAAAATTCTAGAAAATATACAAAATGTACATGTAAAAATATAGATGTGAATATCACACATATAACACATGCAAATTAGCTCTTTCAAACTTGATTGAATCAGCACCTCCAGGGCATTATTAGGCCCAATCTGTTGGTAATCAATATTCTTCTTATCTTATACAATATAAGTTTAAAAATCTTCCACAATGCCCAGAATTTAGAGTTAACAGCTTCAAATTGTGAATTTTTAGTATAGCTGTCATAACCCACAAGGTGCAGGTGAGCGATTCAGGTCCATATTCAGGACCATATGGGTTCACTTGTTTATACTGATATCATAAACAATTACAGTGAATTCCATAGATTTTTGCTTGTGACAATAAAGAACATTTGTTTGAGGACTTCTGGTTTTGTATTTATTTAACTTCAGTGTTTGCCATGAATTTGTACCAAATGAATTACACTTGAAGATATAATATAAAAGAAATTGGAGAATATATCTTTCATACTTGTTGACAGTAACCAATTCCTGAAAATTGCATTTTAAAGTTGTGAAAGTTGACGAAATGTTGACATGTTATCACATATGCTTAAAACGCACATAACCTCGTCTCTGTAGATCATAACCACCTGACAGCCCCTAGACTCGTATATGTACTAATGTCATCATCCTGCTTTTTTTTATTTATTAAAAACTACAGAAAATGATAAATATCTTGGGATTACTATTATTGATGACTTAACTGGGAAAAACATATTGAAATTACATTTTCAAAAGTTAGTAACACTCTCATATTTATAAAAAGAAATGTACAATGTAATAACCGTATAATATCAAAGAAACTGCCTACAAAACATACGTTCGCACACAATTAGAATACTGTAACACCATATGGCATCTATGGCAGAAAAACTTAGCATATGAGATAGAAAAGGTACCAAGAGCTGCAGCCAGATATGTTATGTGACTACTCATACCAAAGCAGCGTAACATAAATGCTTGAAACTCTTAAATGGCAAACACTAGAACAGAGAAGAAAATGTGCATCCCTAAAAATAGTGTACAAAATATCACATAACCTCGTCTCTGTGGATCATAACCACCTAACAGCCTCTAGAAATGTAAATTTTATCATTCCATCTTCAAGAAAACAATATCATGTGAACTCCTTTTCCCTTGCACGATCAGATACTGGAACGCCTTCCATAATAACATTAAAGACAGCGTGAACCTTCAGTGCTTCACATGTGGCCTAGACTCGTATATGTACTAATGTCATCATCCTGTTTTTTTCTGTTTTTAACATAGCTGTATATATCATTGCTCTTACACTCTTAACACATGAATATCATGTATCATGTAACCAAAGTTGCCAGAGCAAATGAAATCCTGGTTATTCTGGCTACTCTGACTGACAAGAGTAACCAGAGAAAATGAAATCCTTGCCCCGTGTTCACAAAATATTTCTCGATCTCAGCTGAGTTGAGTTTGTAATTTTAGTATCAATTTTAGGAAATCTTCAAGGTTAAATTCCAACTGAAACTGACCATAAATACTAAATAGCCACTTGAAAATAGTTATTAACTTGAAAATCAGTTTTAAACGTGTTATTTAGATAGAAATGACATATTAAGTTTCATAATCAAATTCAGCTAAGACTTTAAATGTTTTGTGAACACGGGGCCTGGTTACTCTGGCTATTTTGGCTATTCTGGCTGACCAGAGTAGCCCGAACATGTTAAAATCATAGAAACTCTGGGCTAAGCTCTGGCTACTCTGGTTACTCTGGCTGCTCTGGCTAAACTCTGGCCGAACTCTGGCTACTCTGGCCAGCCAGAGCAACCAGAGTTCTGGCTACTGTGGCTGAACTCTGGCTAGAGTAACCAGAGCAAATGAAATCCTGGCCCCGTGTTCACAAAACATTTTTCGATCTCAGCTGTGTTTGAGTTTGAAATTTTAATACCAATTTTAGGAAATCTTCAAGGTTAAATTCCAACTGAAACTGACAAAAATACTAAACAGCCACTTAAAAATAGTTATTAACATGAAGTTCAGTTTAAACATGCTATTTAGATAGAAATGGCATATAAAGTTTCATAATCAAATTCAGCTAAGACTTAAAATGTTTTGTGAACACTCTGGCTACTCTGGCTGAATTCTGGCTACTCTGGCTAAATTTTGGTTAAAATGTGGCTACTCTGGCTGATCTGGCTATGTTCACGCACAAGGCTATTGTAGTCATTTTGAAACATTTACAAGGATTACAGAATGTACAAAATATTTTTAGATATTTTAAATTGTACAGACAAGCACTAAATTGTATTATGTGGTTGAATATTCGTGGAGATACCGAAACATTTACAGAAACACTACTTAGACAAACTATTCATCAGTCATTAGAAATAAAGTTTGATTATCAATTAAGTTATGCATCAAAGGTTATGGCAATTGCATGACATGTCTTTGTCAAAAGTTAAATTCGAGAGCATGATACAAATTACATCAGAATCAAAGTGTATTCAAATTTCATTCATTAAAAATAAAGTGATTTTTTAGAGCCTATGATCTTTTGTCAGTTGCCTTCTATTCCATAAATAATATGTTATAAAGCAACATATTATTTATAACTGCTAACCAAAAAGAGAGCAAATATGCCATAATAAAGAAACATTTAAGTGAAAATATCGTAAGTCACATTTTGCTTGGTTGTGGTCGTATGCTTCAAAAGTTTCATTTTTTAAAAAAACAATATTTCCTCTCAGAAAAAGTGCCATGTGATGGTTGTAAAAAGTCTCCACGTACTCGATTTCAGTGTTGTTAGATTTTCCGGTTCTTTTGGATCACGTTTACTTAAACAGAATTCAAGTGCTATGGTGCGTAAAGTGTGTTTAACACTTCTTTACCTCTCATAAACCGACTTGATCCAACTACGTTTGCCGTTTATTTGCTTGGTTGCGTTCTTTGCTTCTAAAGGATCTTCGTAAAGCCTATTGCAAAATAGTTTTCAGCAACTCTGAAGTGTCGTTCAGAAGGCACTCGGTATCTTCCTAGAAGTTTTGAATATTATTATGTAATTATTTTCTCAATAAGTTTGGTATTGAAACACTTCGTATTGTTCACATTCTTGACAGCTTTCTGCAATTTCAATAGTTTAAATCTAAAGATTACTTAAAGTACCTGAATATTTCATTTTGTTGTTGTTTTTTGTTAGTTTTTTGTTCAGTGCTGCTTTTCAACAGTGAATATTTTATTAATAAGCCCATAAATATCTCAATACAATGCATGTTTTTATGAAATTCAAAAACAAAATGCTTTATTATTTTTCACGTAAATAACTGCATAGATTCACTTTACAATCACACAAAACAAGATAAATATTCCGTTAAAAACATTTTCTATGAAAGGTAGCCCCAAATTGTAATCCTATTATCAGTGTATGATTGTTAGCATGAATTTATACATAATAAATATAAACAGAATATATACATAAAATACATAATCAATATAAAATGTAATTATTGACAACAATATTGAAACTATCAAATAAAAGAACAATATAATCTAGAAACTGATGTTAGTATAAATAAACTGATAGATGCATCAGTTCAAAATGAAGAAGGAACATTGAATGTGTAATGAATGTTTCAGATGATTCTTGGTTGAAAAAAGTAAAGAATGAATTTTAGAATTAAAACTCTAAAGTTTTAACAAATCAATGACATCATAATATTGATAACAATGATTTAGATTTCTTCCTATCGGAATCAAGACATTAAGACTAGATCAAAACTCTCTGATTTATATTTTCTAAACAATTGATGTAATAGGACAAGGTTATTGAAATGGTAACGTTACATGTGTAAAGTATGTTCCTTCCTATTTCCTCCTCCAAAAAGGGGTTTAAACTACATTTTCCAAACAATATAGGTCACACAATTGCTTTTTCATTGATTGCAATTAATTTTATCATTTCATTGAATTTCAGTGGTATCTTTTTTTCTGGTACATTGGTTGTGGTAGTGGTTAATTTTATGCAAATAAGCTAAACATACTTAATTTGGAGTAAAGAAAATACCTTTAGTGTTACAAAATGCTATTAAAGAAAACACTGAGAGACTTTCAGAACAGATCAAAACTGTTTGGTACGTTTAAATTGATTTAAAACTTAAATTAATCTCAAGTAAAATTATATCATTTTGTAACATTCTCATTATTATTCATGAATCCGCAAATTAACTCATTGACGTGAAAATGTTGCTGTTTTAAGACCAACGTCTAAGCTCCATTTTGATACCATTTTTATTGTTTTATCACCAAAATTGACCAATATATGACTGATTATTACCTATATGGTTGTCCTTTCCAAAAAAAAAGAACGGTTACCATGGAAACAGTGAAATCATATATAGTTCAAAAGAGTTTTTTTATGGGAATATTTTTTGTTTGTTTTGAAAGAGTTGATCCTGCCGAACATAGCTGTGTCCAGATTTCTTTTTAAGCACAGAATTCTTCTGTAATATATCACTGCAATGAACACAGTATGTTCAGAATCATCGTAATGTTGCATGCCTCTTTTTTTATTGATAACTACGTTATACCTCAACGAGGAAACAGTGTATTTATCCTTACCATATTACACTTGTGCCACATTTATTGTATTTGTGTTTACTTCTATATATATATATATAATAATAGTAGCGGTAATACTGCTATTACTGCTGCTACATTCAAGCTGAAGGCGGAGGGCGGATGGTGGAATGAGCTTTGATAAATTACAGCTACATGTATAAATTATCACAAAAAAATCATTAAAATTCATATGATAAGATCAACTACCTAGATTGTTTATATATTGATACACATTACCATTGCAACCGCTCGTTTAGCTCCATAGGAGAGCGCAGATCTACGGAGCACTGAGGTAGATGACCGGGCGAGGCGTAACTTCTCCGGGACGTTTTGATAAAGACATTTTGCCTGAAGTCATTTCGTCCTTCACCACTAATTTATGTGGAGAAGTCATCAGCTACTTCTGGAGAAAAGGTAATTAGTGATACAAAATCCATGTACACTTGTAAGAATTACCGCCGCTGTTACTGAAATTAAATTTGTTGAAAAAACGGCGCTAAACCCAAGTGAAATATATGTATGTGAAGAGTGCATAAACCAGGTCCGTTGGTCAAAGGTCAAGGTCACAACTTGGTCAAATTTTCTTGTAACCATACATTGGAGCTCTTGTTGCTATAAGTATTATATGATGATGATACTGTAATTGTATTGTTTTAATAGTACACTTGTTTTATCAATAGGCATGTTGGATGACTTAAAGAGAGTTATCCTTGTATATTTCCAAATGAACCCAGTTGACAGTTCGAGAAAACACACAGCATCAAATTCAAAAGGATACAATTTCTGGAAAATTGTAGAAATGGATTTCAGCGGATCTACTTTTGGCCAGTACAGACTCAACTTTTTGGGATATCAGTTTCTTTACGAGGAAAAACCAATTAATGTGAGAGCTCGAGAAGGAATACATCTTGCTTATGAGACTCTGTTAAATGGAAACGTAAGTCTAAAATTAGAATATGGATTATATATTGTAATAATCATGGTAAAGCATTAGCATTAGCAGACTATCTCTTCCCACATTAACAACAAGGCCCTGCTATAAAAAATATCAAATATATATTTCACACCACCAGACTACTCATCAGTCTAATCCTGAAAGATATGAGGTCAATGATAGTTATGCATGTATTGCTTTTTCTATACATTTGAACTTAACATGCTGCTATTTGATTATCGTAAAAGTTCAAATTCAAAGAAAAAAAACACAACAAAACACGCCAAAGGTGTGCCTACATTGACTGATGTTTCCATTTTAGGCCACAAAAATGTATGCTTTTCGGATTTTTTTATCCCCGTACACACACACTAGAATCCGTCCTTTATATATTGTTTTATGTGCTTTCATTATTTGTAAAAGGGGTTTAAATTTTCAAATCTCCCATGAAAGACTCAATATAACCGAATCTGCTATTGTGTTACTTGGTGGCATCTATGCTTTTAAAGGATCTTTCACATATTTTGTTAAATATCACAACCGCGGTCTTTATGTGCCGTTTGCGGATGTAATATGTTTCCACATACTTGCATTCAGTGTTGTTATATTTTCTTGACCTTAGGAAATACAGGTCACGTTCAACATTGAGGTCAGCAGGTCAAAGGTCAAGGTCACAGTGACCTTAAACAATTAAACGGTTTCCGGATGATAACTTGAAAACGTTTGGGCCAAGGATCATACATTTTTGAACACAGGTGTAATATAATAAAATACAGGTCAAGTTCGTTTGACTTTGAGATCAGTAGGTAAAAAATCATGGTAACAATGACACGAAACAGTTAAACGGGTTCCAGATGATAACTTAAGATCGCTTTGGCCTAGAATGAAAATTGATTGGGAGGTTGATCATGACCAGCAGATGACTCCTATTGATTTTGAGGTCAGTAAATTATAGGTCAAGCAAGTTCGACTTTGACATTGGCTTAGTTCTGTGGCAAGGCAGTATTGTGGGGGTATAATTTGTCACTACTTGACAACTCTAGTTTTCATTTTCAACAAAAGCTTGATTTATTGAAAGAGCTGAATATTTTTTTCTGTTTCGTTATCATTCACCGGAAATAAAAAAAAAAACAACGCAGTATAACCTGAAGGAAAAAGGAAGTCAGAAAACAGAAACCAATAAATACTGTTTCTATCGCAAATTCAGGAAGGAGCATTTTTAATTGTTTTACAATGAACATTCTCTAATGAATATCATTTTAGCCATATTCGTAATGAAATGAGTAAAGTGTCATGTTCATATAATCACCGTTTTATCCATCCAGCTGTCTGTTCGTCAGTCACTCTTCTTGTACAGAGAATAACTGAAAAACTATCGAAGACACCAAGTTGTAAGTTAATTCAATGATAGATTGAGTGGTAGTGCAATGACAAGGAACCATAACTGCAGGTGGACCAATTCTTGAACGCTCTCCCTTTTTGAAATTCTTATCCTGGACATAACTCGAATAATGTATAAGGTATTGATGTGGAACGCCTAGACTGTCTTGACATAATGTTTATCGTTTCGGCATATGCTTTGTTCCGATATATTCGGAACAAATTATAATTTGACTTGTAGATAAAGCAGTTTATCATGTACATTTATTAGTTTGTCCAGTACTTTCATAGTTTTTTTTTGTGCATTCTCTAGTTTGTGCAGTGCAATTAATAATTCGTTATGTGTTTTTTCCCAATATGTTCGGTATAATCATCACTTGAATTAAGCAGTTTGTTATGTAAATTTATTAGTTTGTCCGGTACATTTCTTAGTTTGTGTTGTGCATTCGCTAGTTTGTGCTGTCCAGTTAATAGTTCGTTATGTGCTTTTTCCAATATATTCGGTACAATTCGTAATTTATGTTAAGTTTTAAGAGTTTGTTATGTACATTTACTGGTTTGTCCAGTACATTTCTTTGTTCGTGCTATGTATCTACTAGTTTGTGTTGTCCAATTCATAGGTAGTCATGTGCTTTTCCTAATATATTCAGTATAAATCATAATTTGTTATGTAGATACAACAGTCTGTTATGTGCATTTAGTAATTTGTGAAGTACATTTCTGAGTTAATGGTGTACATTATTAGTTTGTGCCGTCCAATTAATAGTTCGTCATGTGCAGTTTCCAGTTTATTCGGTACAATTCACTGGTACTGCCAGTAAGTAAATATATACACTAAATAGGTCAGAGAAATTAGGGTTGTTTTTGACTGACTGAAATGTTGTAAAGTTCATATTTCATTTTATCTTTTATACAAACATTTACGGTGGTATGTTTACACGCATTTATTTCTTAAGATTAAATTATCTTGCGCGTACGGCATTTTATCTCGACAGCTCGATACCTTATCTCGTGCGCAAGGCATCTTATCTAGTGCGCATGTCGTTTTTTCTTAATAGCACGACACATCTTATCTGTATATAACAAGGCTTTTTGTGTGTATTCAGATCATCATAAATGTATTTCGTAGCATCAATATTTGACGTGGCTGACACCCTGCAAGAAAAAGACTACTACATTATTTTATGTTCAAAACATTTTGATATTTGTCTTCAAATAATTCAATGCCGTTATATGTACAATGACGGACGACAATAAGGCTTAAACAACTACTTTAACATGCAAAAATGGTCACGAAATTGAAACAAATTATTTTGTCAAAAATTATTGACATAGTTTCTTCTTACTGTAAACGTTTTTCATATAAGTGATACAATGATTATATTTACTTAATCAAACGCAAGCTTTGTACCATAAACCTTCTTTACAGGTTACTTCCGTGGGTGTATACTACAAAAAGACATCGTACGCTGCAGGACAATTTCTAGAGGCATTGGGGAAATTAGTGTATCCCAGAATCCACTTACGACCAGCACAACACATTGATATGTTAACACATACAAATTCTGCAACTGTGGTATACGTAACTTCGCTTTCAGATATCATTGAAAAGAGCTCTTTTACAGGTATATTCTACAGAAAACAGACATTCATGTTCACACATAATTTTTATATTCATACCAAGCAAGAATTGTTTTCATGTCCAATTTATGTATGCTAAATGCCAATTAGCTACCTAATCTCAAATTACAGTATGCACAAAATGTTTTCTATAAATGTACCTTTATAGAAACTGAATGCTGCATGCTGCAACAACATAAAGCCCGCCCGCTTAGCTCAGTAGGGAGAGCGTTGGTCTACAGATCGCGGGGTCACGAGTTCGATCCCCGGGCGGGGCGTATGTTCTCCGTGACGCTTTGATAAAAGACATTGTGTCTGAAATCATTCGTCCTCCACCTCTGATAATTCATGTGGGGAAGTTGGCAGTTACTTGCGGAGAACAGGTTAGTACTGGTACAGAATCCAGGAACACTGGTTAGGTTAACTGCCCGCCGTTACATGACTGAAATACTGTTGAAAAACGGCGTTAAACCCAAAACAAACAAACAAAGCAACAACATAAACATTAGATATATATTTCAAAGAAGCAGTCATTTAACTAATCCAAAATGACTGTATCAATAACCTACAAAACGGATAATGTGATATAGATATATATTGTATTAAACTCTAAATGTGCAGATTTTCCTACCGTTTATGAGTATTTGTAATAATTGAAACCGTTTAAAAGTAAGAATAAACTCAAGGACTTTAAAAACACCCCATTCCTGCATTTGTAAAATTTGATCCAAGAAGAATACCGTTATGAATATATTTATGAAATATTAACGGTAGATTATGGTATTAAAGTGGTAATTTGCCAGCGCTTATGCAGCTCATATTCGGGTAAGCTTTATTTGGATATCGGTTGTCGTCTCTGGATAAGCTTAGCAAATATTTGCCTAAGTCATTACGCCGTTAAAGATGAACAAATTGACCATTTCGTCCAATGATAAAAGAATTAATTGACTATTACGTTGCAAAACGTAGGTGACTTTGGCGTAATATAAAACGTTCCCATGGTGTTGTCAAACAAAGTCCTAAAGCCACAACCTGTCCAGTATATTTTCGATGACTCCTCTTTTATTATCTCACTTACTATCTTATACAAATATAAGAGGATGGTGATTGATATTTTCAATTGAGAGCGTTTCAAAAAGAAAGAAAGAAAAAGAAAATAGAAAAAAAAACATTTGAGAAACGCATACGTTCGAGAAGAATGAATGTCAATACTTATTGTAATGAATTAGTTTTTTATTAAAGAAAATTCAGGAAATTTTGATAAAAATGTTGCTAAAGAGTTTTTGTTATCGATGTCAACATGTAATAACATTTAGTCTTTATAAATGTTCGCTTTGGATTTTGTATCATATGAGTAACCGTATTCACTTACACGTGTAAGGCGACAATGGTCAAGCTTCAAGTACCACAGAAGAAACCACCATCACATAATGATAAGCAAATGCAAAACTACTTGAATACATACCGGTATTTCCAGAATGAAATAACTGGCTTATGTGGATGGGCGTTTCTTAAGTTCTTGAGTTCTTCAGTGTATATCAAATGTCATCTCCATGTTGCTGTAATAAACTAAGTTATCCGTGTACTGTCTTTATATCATATATGTTTAATTATTCATATACGTATATCAAGTTTGACTTTCCAACCCGAATGTGTACCATGTCAAACACCGCTAACTATTAAACATATTTTAATCAATTGTGTGGACTTTGCTACACAATGCAGTATATATTATGACGTTCAATCAATGAAAGAGTTATTTGAAAACGTTTCAGTCGGAAATATTTTATCTTTTTTAAAGTAGATAGGAATTTATCAAAAAATCTAACATTTCATATTTTTATTTACATCTTTTGCAATATTTTTATGTTTGCAGCTGATATTTTAACACATACGTATATACATTTTACAAAACTGCTTTTAGATATAGTTACATTTTTACGTGGATGATTTTAGAAATGCTTTACATTATGCAATGTGCTTTACATTTTGACATGGATGTTTTTAGGTACGTTTTACATCTTTATATAAATGTTTATGCTTTATTACAGTTGATGTTCGCAATATGGCTTCTTCTCGGCGATATATGACCATTTTGTGTCGATTCGCCGTAAAACCCAAACTCACTCACTCACTCACTCACTCACTCACTCACTCACTTGACTTTCCACAAAGCTATTGGACGATTGACATGTATAGCAGTTTAGTTTTCGTAGTCTCTGTCATCATCTGTATCACTGAGTATTTCATCAATACCCTTCGTCCATTTAAGTTGACAGGAAAAGGTTTTTATGGCAGTTACAGAATATTGTGCTCAGGAGGTGAGCTAAAATCATCACACGAAGGATGCTGCAAATGATTGTTCAGATGCAAAATTAGCAAAATTGTAATAGATGAAGGGGAAAGAAACAGGTACTCAGCGATCACTAGTGGATATTGCAGCAACATGTAAGGCAAATTCAGATATTACATCCCAGTTCTTAGCAGCTCATACCCTGTCTGGATGTGATACTGTAATCAAGCTATTTGGCATTGGAAATACAACCGGTGTCAAAACAGAGGAAGCGAGGATACATTCTAGCCACAATTTGAGATATAGATTAAAATGCGAACATGTTCTTATAGAAACTGTCGCTTTTTGCTGGCCTTTTATTGACAGAAAAGGACTAAAAGGATGTCCGAACTATTGAACATTGAAACAACCGAGCATCTGTATTGGGAGTGCCAGCACGTGCAGGCTTTCGCGGAACAGACGTGCGTTTGTGTGCTTGTGAGTCTAAAGCGGTGTCATACTGTGTTCTTGTATCTTTCTTGTCTGTTTTTCTATGTTAATTAGTTGGGTCTGGTTTTGTGTTTACCTTTGGTGCATTAATGTCTGCGCTATTGCGGTTTACGTTGTAGTGTAACTATGATTAAGCATTCCCTTTGTACATTCATCGTTGTTCAACTTTCCCCTTCAGCTTCCACCCTATTTTTACCCCTTACCACTTCCTCCCCCTCTATCTCTATTTGGCATAAATTTACATGTATATGTACTTGTTAGATTTTTGAAACAACCCGTCTTTAATATACTTCCATTACAGCTTCTTTTTCCTGTGGGACTTCTTTGTAAATGCGTGGCTCTGAGGCTGTGTTTTTGGTGTTCTGTGCTTCCGAGAAACCTACCCATACCTATTATCTTTTGGTTGTATAGGAAATACAAAAATGAAAAACTCAATAAATTTTGTTATTATATTATGCAAGTTATTCATTTTTAGAATGAAACAAAGGTAGACAATTGCGTTTTTAAACCGTTTCTTTACTATCTTTCTATGTGCGTTTATCTCTGCATTAATAAATAGCTTTAATGAAAGACAGATAAGTTAAACATTAATCCAAATGTTCTTTTTTTTAGCCATCCCTAAATTGTATTCTTTTTTTATAAATCGAATTCAGTTTTTCAATATAAATGGAAACGATCCTTTTTCTTCTTTTCTTATTTAACTCCCTCCTTTTTCGCCAATCAGCATCATATTTTCAATTTTAAAGAAAACTTTCCTGAATGTAATAATTGAGTCGATACATATTTGATAAAAATAATAAAAAAAAACTGAAATTTGTATTTATTCATTGTGTTGTTTGCATTTTATTGTATTGCTTTTATGTCTTTGATTGTAGTATATATGTATGCAATTGTTTCATGTATGTAAAGGAATAAACCTGGTTACCCATATGGAGCCTCAAAAAGATGTCCAACTATAAGCATTGCCATTGCCACATACATTAGAATTGTTCTATAAAATATCAAGAACACGCATACAGACATGCATTATAAATCAGTGATTTGGACTCTTAGAGGATAGTTACGACTAAAGTCCCGGAGGACAACCCCCTCAAACAACCCCCTACCGGCGCCAGCATTGTCCTACAGTTTATCCATTGAGGGTTTGAACCAAGAGAGCACCAAGTGCAACATCCCGCTGTGGTTCTTCTGTAACTCACATTACCCGCACAATATTCTGTAAACTACTATCAAATCTGTAACTGTCAACATAGATAAGCAATGGCAAAAGATACTGATGAAATACTCAGTGACGCTGTCGAGGATTCAAGGTATTCTGACGGAAAATACGAAATCTGAACAAAAATGTAAACGCCAATCGTTCAATATCTCTATGGAAGGTTAAACTAAATATATATCCATATATATATAACATACAATATACAATAGTGTACTGTTTTAACAAACGTAACACAAACACAAGGATAAGTTAATTTAATACAGAAACATTGCAAAGCACCTAAAATAACTTGCATCTATAGCAAACTGATCTTAAAGTCATCCCACCGTTCTATTATACTTTTAGTTCAAGTTGTTCTGTTTTTTAATAAAAACATCCATTTATTCACCTCTTTGTTATACAATTACTGAAGAAACATTCAAAGTGTTATACAAAGTTCTAAATATAAGAAGTAATCAAACTGCATAATTAAAGTGTTTAATGCAATATACATTGATTTCAATGTAGGCGGTCATATCGACAGTCACTTTGGACTGTTCATATGACTTTCTTCTTTAAAATTACTAAAAATGTTTCTATGTTACCTCTAGCAAAGGTAAAAATATAAACATTAATAATCCTGTTCTAATATCATGTACAAATGTAATTAAGAAGATATGTCGTCTTTGCATTGTTTGCGGCCATCGTAGAAGCCATCTTGAATATTTCAAAATACTCAATAATGAAAAAATTGTATCAATAAGTTTCAATGAAGGTACATGTGGTAGAATCTTTTGATGTCAAAATATTTTGTGCATACACCAATTTGTTTTTCTTTTTCATGTCAGCACATTGACTAAATATTGAGTATAAATACTCATATGATCGCTTACAGATACAGTTTTAAGATTAACTGAGTTTCCAGTAAACAAAGACACATTTTTATCGGAACCATACTGTGAAAGTCATTAGCCGGAAACTGTGCTTATGAAGACAGAACTCTCTTGATCCACTACCATCAACTATGCCTTTAAGAGGAACTAACTCTAACAACAATTTTGTTTTTACAGATTCAAGAAAAGTTGTCGTTTTCCGTATATTTGAAGTCGATACAGATAACATAAATGGAAACAAGGAACCAACTTTGCATCCTGAACCAAACGTGACCCAGGCATTACGCGAATTGTTCATCTCTTGTAAAAAGCAACACAATTACAAGTTTGGCCGGACTTTTAATATACTCCTTGGAAAGGATGGACAAATACGATTTTGCAATTTGACAATGCTTAAAGAGTTTGAAACATTTATATCCGAGTGCAATTCAAAACAACTTTAATGGCATCCTTGCATTTAATCAAAGATTGGCACAGCTTGGATTGCAATTCAGGATAGCCGACATTGGTAGAGTACAATGAAACAAAATAATCAAGCAGGATTTCCGGGCTATTCAGATATTTGGAATAAAAACAGAAAGACATTGTATTAAGTTTTCTCTAGTTGAAAAGACATTCTTTTACGTTTTATATAAGCCAGCTGCTGTTTTTTTTTATTTCATAATGGACCAATACTTTTGGCAGTATTTTCGATGATATTTCCTTTTTTTGCATTTATAAAATGTAGGAAAAGTCTTATTACATATGTGTTCACATCAGCAAGGTAGTTTATGAACATAAAGCTATTTTAAAGTGGGGTTGTCACTGATAGTTCTGATAAAATTATTTATTTTATAGAGAACGCATGGAAAATTTATATAGTACTGTTTTACCTAATGATGCTAAGATCAGGAATATCTAAAGCTTAATTTTTTGTTTAAGCAAGAGGAAAGCTATTGTTCAAAGGCGTACTCTTTACCCAAACCTTTAACCTTTGGACATACAGGGGCGGTTACATGATTTGATTTTAAAGGGGCGTATAACTTTTGTGAAACTAGGGGGTCCGGGGGCATCAACCCCCGGAAAAGTTTGGAAAAAGTGGATCTATCTGGTGCATTCGGAGCGTTCTGAGGTACTTTATTGGGTATTGAGAAAGGACAGGATTTGTGACAAAATCAACCGAAATAACTTGCTTCTTATAGTCCATGTTTTATGACTTGTCAGTCTTATTCTTGCGTAACTTTCTAGAAATTTCTTAGCCTTGATTCTGAGGATTTTATAGGGAGGGGTTACCAAGGGCTATTTAAAATAGAACTTGCATTATAAAACTCGTGCAAACTTTGTTGGATTTTCATTGTGCGAGCGAAACGAGCGAGAAAAAGTACAATTTTTTCACCCAGAACTTAAGACAAATCACCCATGCAAGCATAGCGAGTGAGAAAAAAATGCATATTTTATACTTTTTTACCAGAACAAAAAAAAAAAAAACAACAAATAACACATTTGAGCGTAGCGAGTAAAATTGCACATTTTTCGTCAAGAAGAAAATAAAATTGTATATGCGAGCGTAGCGAGCGAGAAAAAATGCATATTTTATATTTTTATCCAGAACAAAAGACAAATTATGAACGCGAGCGTAGCGAGCGAGAAAATGCATATTTTGCAATTTTGCACTTTGTTCACACAGAACAAAAGTCAAAATACCTGTGTTCCGGCAATTTTAGCGGAGTTTGGAGCGGGGATGTGTGTGTGTGTGGGGGGGGGGGGGGGGGGGGGGGGGGGGGGCGGTCTGAGCAACACGTCGGTAAAATAAGATGACGATTTTAATAAAACCTTGGTGTCAAATGAATGCAATGTAGCTTTATATTAGGATAACGTTGATTTGGATGATGAAAACGAAAGATTTGTGAATTCTTATATGATAAATGTTTTATTGTCTGAAATAATAAAGTATTACTTTGGTTGTCAAAAAATGCTATTTTATGTTTAATACACCAAATAAAATATAAACCGTTGGGGGTCGATGTACAAATGTACCCCAATCACACCATTAGTACATGTACGTAAGTGGTAAATCTTAAGAACTACTAATCCTTTATTAAGAGCATTACCCTCGTGTTTGCAGTAATGTTAATAAAATAAATGAATAATTAACAAAAAGAGTCTATTGTATTTGTAACCTAATGTCAGTCGGCTTAGCATAACATATGGTTCTTGTTTCATTTTTAGGCCATTCATACTGACAAACCTGTTCTTTGCTAGTTGGGCAGAAGTGAAAGTATTGCAAAAGCTGTTACAAGCGCAATTTTCCCCATGGGTTGTAGGTCCAACAGTATAAGTCTTTATTCAAGTTAACAGCTATTTCAAATTGGCAAACTGAAATTATGCCGAAATTATAGTACAAATGAGTTAATGCCACCGACGCTTATGGATTATTTAGTTGGACAGACTATTCAAATAAAGATGGCCACCATTTTGCAAATTTCAAATGGCCGCATTAAATTCGATCAAACATGTACATATGGAAGAGGTATAGCTATTCAAGTCAAAACTATAACGGAAATCACCTGACATTGATTTAAAGGAGTTATTATTTTACCGTTCACAAAATGGTCACCTAAGATAGGTTACAAGTACAAATATTAATGAGCAACAAATATTCATTATTATAAAGCAAATCAAATGACATCTTTTTAATAAAATAAGGTACAGTCAAACTTGTGTTAAAGACAACCTCTGAATAGAAACCACACGGCTCTAAAGTCCACATGTTTTGCTTCCCATTTTAGCATTTACAGTGTGTTTCAACCTGTGAATAAAGTAATATAAAGGAGGAACTCAGAATTGACAACACAAATATCACAACCACAATAATATCAAGGAGCGTGCTCTTAGTCTTTCATTAAGGAAATATATAGTATGATTGCACGGATCAGTAAAAAAATCAAAACACAAAAAAATAAAAAAAATAAAAAAGAACTAAATAAATAAAAATCTAAAGCAAAACAAAGAAAACAACAAACAACAACAACCCAAAACACTATAGTCTAAGGAAAAGAACTATTTTTTTAAAAGCATGTTTTTATCAAAAGTAACATTTGTTTCACTACCAATGTTGTACTTGTATATGTATGACGTGCTGTAAGAACAAAATGTGCAGTGTTGGTTTGCATCATGATTAAATCAGCAACTTTGAACTAGAATAGTCCATTTAATAATCGATCTGGCGCGACGTGGTTTCGCGACGGTCCACCGCATTATTTTGCAGGATATATAGTATTCGGCAACCCGATTTCTTATGGGTGAAAGTCGAAAATTTTCAAATTATGTACATGAGTACCCTCATGTTCTATTTTTCTTATGGGTGAAGGTTGAACATATTATCTTATGGGTGAAAGTCAAAAATTTTTAGATTATGTATACATTGTACCAAATCTAAAGTTAACTATCAATATGTTAACTTTGTTTGAAGCAGAAGCCATGAACAATTGCTAATCTATGTTACCTTTCTGTAGACTCTCATTTGTCGACATCCAGTATTTCAAAATAGTAAAAAAGTATCATGGTTAAGTCTAACAAAATTATAAGATCATGCGTGCAAGTTCATTAAACATGATTTATTCAAATTTATTCAAATTAAAAGCATACAAATGCAATCATTGTTGTGTTTGCAATGTTGCTTGTTCTCCAAGGTGGAAAATTCGAGTGGTGACAGTTACGTAATAATGTATGTTAAATTTTAAAGTACCTATATCCACTAAAAGTCAAAATTATTTAAGTCAGCTTAATTTGACATTTACAATAAAGACAACTATTGGCACCCCGAAAAGTTCTTAATGAAATATCATCTGGCTCGATCTGTTGAGAAATATTATGTGATTTATATGTTTTTCATTTGTAGCACGTTGTCTGTAATGTAAACTAATTGCAAAATATTACATTTTCACATGCAAATATATAAAATTATAAATCTTGACACAATTGCTTGATGATATTCTATCAAAAATACAGTTATTTTGGTAATTTTATAAGATATTAAATCTGGCGAAAATGTTGCTCATGTGGGTAGGGTATTCAAATCTCTTAATTTTTCGTATAAACCGTAATGATTTAGAATAAATCAGTTTACATTACAGACCACGTAATTCTATGTAGAACATGGTTACATGTGCCGATCTAAAGTTTTATTATCGACATTTTCGGTAGATGCTTTCGATAAAACACCTTCCGTCAAAATTTTCTTTATTGGCATTCCTATTATCAAAAATCCGCAACGTTCATGTAATTTTTTCTCCTCTATTTTTTGCAGTTTTATAGTTATTTTGAAAATTATTCTATATGATTCAATTTAAAAATATTTACACCTGCTGCGGCCAAGATATGTCCTAATAAAACCGTTTGAGCAAACTTTAGTGTTCACATAAAAACCAATTTATTTATCTATTTATTTGGGTTTTACGGCGCACCAACACAATATAGGTTATATGGCGCCAAACAGGACTACAAATTTTGGTTCCACATCTCATTTACATCGAAATAAGAACATGAGGTATGGAATCAAAATTTGCATACCTGCTGGAATCACAGAGTTACTGCAAAACCAAGTGTTAAGATCCTATTAGTCACCCCTTACGACCATGCAAGGGTAAGGCAGGGAGTAAATTTAAGCTTGAAACTTGATAAAGAATGTAATAGTGCAACAGACAAAAGTCGTAATGTCACTAAAATAGAGGAAAGTTGAAACTTCACAGGTCGCTCAACACGACAAAAACGAAATTGTTGCAGGCTCGGTTTGATTGAGCCTGTTCATGGACGGTAGTGGAAATGCGTGCTACCGTCCACGCCCTCTAGCCCCGGGTTGAGCAGAACTCAACATTTATACATGCTGAAAGTATAAAAAGCAATTTTGAGACATCCGCAGATGTATTCAAACGGCGGAGAACATGGAACCTTCAATGATACACGTGTTGAGGCGTGTAATTCCATGAAGAGCGGCGTTTGGTCCCCAGATAAAGTAAAGGGTGTGCCCCAAACGAGAAAACAATGGGCAGAACAAAACAAACTCGAATTTAGGAAGGGGATCTGAGGTTTTGGAGCCTGCGTATCACAGGAACTGTCAAAAGACAAAATTAAAAAGCAGGCACCATATCCAAGGGGTGATTAAACAATACCCAAGGCTATGAAAGCGGGAGTATTGGAATCAACCAGGCCGAAATGGTCATGTGAGAAACTAAACAGTACCAATAACACGACATAAAAGTCGTACTGAACGATCTGAGAAGATCGAAATATAACAGTCCTGATCAGTCAAGTAAAACCATCTGAAAACCAAGCAAGAACGCCTTAACAAAATGATTCATATCTAGGTGTCTTTTAAATGTACTATTCCGACAACATACTGGTTGTTGGAGGTAAGTGATGCAATATCTATTCCAAACCATCACTTACAAAATACTACTTTAGTTTTGCTCGACTTAACTTAGAGGTCCCAATACTTCACATACCAATGTACTTGTTCATACTTAGGTCACACCAATTTGATTACTTGGTCAACGTATTTCCCGCTCCACTTTTTTTCCAGAATCAAAAAGAAATATATAATTTTTTTTTAAATCAGCTTCCACTCAAAATATCAGAGCGGGCGTTTTTTCACTGTTTAGGGGCCTTTTTGTCACTGTGAAGCGATAGTTATTCATAAAATTTCATACTTTTAATCATGATTGTCCATTAAAACACCAGCAGAACATGTTTGATGCTCTGTGATGTCCCAGTTTGCAAACAGCCAAAATGACAGTTATTTTGTGTAAATAAATCTTGGAAAGATCATTAGAAAGAGTTTCCGCAAGACATTTTTTCTCAAGATGAACATCAATATCTCATTATTTAAAACAGTGTCATTTAATAATGACTGGTGATTAGAACAACTTTTGCTGCGTTCCTTAAAATTATACATATACATCAGCGGTAACTTGGTAGTACTTAAATGATGAACAGGCGGTATAATTCAATTTGGACTTCACATCCAGTGTTACATCATTAATAATGTATTGTTGAAATAACTTTGATTTTAAAGAATGGTACATTGCTTCTATCAGCTATGTAAATGAACACAATTTGCTGGCAGAGAAGGAGTACGCACATGGAACTTTATTAGGGCAAAGGAATCCTAAAGAGCTTACAAACTCACAATCCAAGAAAACATACTTTTTTATTTTTCACGTGTAGTTGAAATACATATATATACCTATACACACACACACACATACACACACACACACGCACACACACACACACACACACACACACACACACACACACACACACATATATATATATATATATATATATATATATATATATATATACTAACATACATATATACCAATACAAAATTACACCCATAAACACATATACATAGATACATGTATATACATACACATTACGTATATATCCACCTAGATATACATACATAAGTACCGACATACATATATACACAAAAGCCATATACATACATGCAGGCACATAAAAGTAATATACATACATACACAAATATACAACACAGCATTAAAGAAAGACAACTCAATAGCTTAAATAGGCTTAGCTGTTTATTTACATGATAAAACTAAGGAGTCATTGCTAATCGTTGTATTAAAAAGACATATAAAATGTCCAGTTGATACCATAAAAACTGAATGAGGAAAACCGGCACTATCGCGCAGTTAAAAAATGGTCTTAAAAGATCGATTATCACCCCGATCAGATCGTAGATGAACTGAGTAGCAATAATTTCTTAGAATCTGTAAAACTGCTAATTAATACTAAAAGAAAATATCTATTCATTATCAACAAATATAAAATAATCTATGTACTAAAAGGAAATAAAAGGACAATTCTTAGGTGTACAAATAGTTTTTACTACTTTTAAGAATAAGAAACAGGATTTTGCAGCACACTTCACAATTTCTTGATTAGAAAAATAAATGACATTTTACCTTCATCAGATAAATTGATAAATTGTTCATCTATAGACACTGCCTTAGTAAATAAATCTTTTCTTATATGCTCATACTCCTGACAGTATAGTAACACATGCTTTTCATCTTCAATACCATTTCTGCATATTGGGCATAATCTTTGATTTAAAGGTAATCTCTCGTATCTGCCTATCTGATAGGGGCGATATCACATCTAAACTTTGCAAAAGCTGTTCTATGTTTATAAGGCAACATTGTCTTAACATATGATTCAGTTTCAAAATTAAACTTGGAAGTTCTGTAAGTCCTCAGTTTATTTCCTCCACTACCAGTATTACTGTTAATGGTATGTAGTGTCTCAATCCATGTATCAAGATACTCATTTAAGTATGAGGTGGTTAATCTATCGATCAAAAGGTTTTTATTCAATACACCATTTATGCTAAAACATTCACCACAGTTGTATTTTTCAAAAAGTTCCTTTGTTCTATATTACCAATCTTTACATGCTCTACCAGCAAGCTTAACACAGTATTTATTAACTAAACTATTTATTCTTAAATTACTTAACAAATATTGGTTCCCAACCCATGTCATCGGCGAGGGCAGCACTTGGTGTATATCGGCCTGTACCAAGAAAAAAACCCATGGCTCGATTCTGAATTGCAACTATGAAAGAAAAAGTCTTTGTACCCCAAATAGCTGCCCCATACCCAGAGACTGGCCATACCATAGATTCATACAATTTCTGATATACAACAAATCGCATACCTCCCAGACTCTTATATTTTGCAATAAGTAATCCAAGGCCTGTACCCGCTGCTTTAGCAACAAATTTAGCAGTGAAATTGTAGTCAAGAATTTCATTCAAAGCTAAACCTAAACCAAGATAAACATAATTATCAGTAAATGCTAAACTGTTTGATCCATACTTAAATTGAAACAATGTACAGACTTACTTCTAAAATGTACAATATTGCTTTTCTTGGAATTGATAAGCATATGACTTCTGTCACACCAATCACATAAAATATCTAACATTCTCTGTAAATCTTGTTCATTCTTTGCTAAGAGAACAACATCATCTGCATACAATAAAACTGACAAGATTTTACCATCATCTAGTTCAATTCCTAGCCCTACAGCATTAAAAAGAATAGGGGACAAAATATACCATTGTCTTAAACCCATATTAACATCAAACAATTCTGAAGTATACTCATTTAATTTGATGCAAGAACTAACACAAGAGTATAATGATTTGATAACATATAACATTTTACAGTTAACACCCATGTCAGAAATATGCTTCCATAAAATGGAGCGATCGATGGAGTCGTAAGCCTTTTTAAAGTCAATAAATGCGGCATAAGTTTGAAGTTTCTTTTTTTAACCTAGTTTCTACAATAGAGGTAATGGTGGATAGATAATCAACTGTACTGCGCTTTCTACGAAAGCCGTTTTGTACATGTACCAATTTTGAATTTTCTTCTAACCAAGATGATAATCTTTCATTGAAAACCGAAATATATAGCTTATACATTGTTGGTGCTAACGTAATACCACGGTAATTCATTGGATTCAACGGGTAAGTTGTACTAGACTTAGGAATGGGGTTAATAATTCCTTTTCCCCAATCACGTGGTATTTTACCAGTTTCAAAGCAAACATTGAAAAATACATGTAAGAAAGAAATAGAAGTGTCATTTTTTGAAAACTTCATAAGGCAGATCCACAAGGTTTACGTAAACCAGATTTTTCTATAGCTTTCTTAATTTCATAATATAATATATTATTATCTAATAGAGGGATAAAATTTTTCCTTTCATCCTGTATACAACCACGAGATAAAACATCAGGGCCATCAGCAGACGGACCATTCAAAAGATCTTTGAAGCTATCTTTCCAGTGATCTTTATTCTGATCTGTAACCAATACACCATTTCTATCAACATATTTAAATGGTATTTTGTGATTTTTGTTTTTGGTAATACCAGTCTTGCCAATAGTTTTCCAGAATTTGTTCTGGCCTTTTTCTATTAAGCTTAGTAATTCCTCCTGCTGTTTAAACCAAAAATTTCTTTTAGCTATCTGACCTTCCCTGTCAAAATTTTTACGACAGTTTTTATAAATATTATTTAACTCTTTTCTAATACTGTAAGATCAACTATTTAGCCAATTCTTTTCAGATATACAGACATTGTTCCACAGCCGATTTTAATGATTATTCCACCATGGTTTTCCGACCCTTCTCCATTTATGCGAGAATTGTTAAGCACAATACGTTTAAAAGGTATTTTATCATACATATCTGGTACACCCAGACGAGCTGCATATAGAGGTTCAAATCCCCCGGTTAATGGTGCCATCATATATTGTTTAAGAAAGAAATACTACACAGTAATCTACCTATAAAGCCTTACCAACAAGTGCGTTCATTAAACAAACCTTGGAAATATAAATGTTGAAATGTAAAACCTTTTACAAAAATTTAAGAACTATCACCTCTTGTTTTCGCATGATAAACAGTTATCAAAAAATTCAAAAAAATGCCGCGAAATCTCTGAAATACAGTGTCTTAAGACTTTTTTTTTAATGTGTCAAGTGATTTACTTTTGCGTAGGTCTAAAGGCAGTTCATTCTAAAGTTTTGGACCAATGGTACAGGAACTTCTATCATTGAATGTTTTGCACTTGTTGTATGGAACAACATAACGACGTTCAGAATTTTCAGCCGATCTCAAGCCTTGTCTGCTAGGAATATACTCTGTAAGCAATTCTGTTAAATACAAAGGTGCTCTGCCAGTGTGACAGTTATACGTGAAAGAAAGTATCTTGAACTCAATTCTTGCTTTTACTGGCAACCAATGGAATTGATAAATGCGTGTTTAGGACTGTCAAATTTCCTTTTGTGAAGGATAAGTTTTGCGCACATGTTTTGAATACGTTGCATCTTACGCATCTCACAGTTAGCTACACCATACCGCTTGACATTGCAATAATCCAGATGTGAAATAACCAGAGACAAAACTAAAATTTCAGTGACTGCTCTTGTTAAGTGTTTCCGAATGTTCTTAATTCGTAGGTAATTCAACATGGCTGTACGACATTTGCGATTTAATGATCTTTAAAGCTCAAGGTCTCGTCAAAAATGCACCGAGGTACCTAATTGTGATTCCACGTTTGATATCATCACCAGCAATGTTAATGGAATTTGTAAAACATTTGTTCAATTGAGGTCTTCCACCAAACATAATAAATTCAGTTTTGGAAGTGTTCATTTTCAGATTATTTCTGTTCATCCAGTCATTGATTATAACTGTGCACCTTTCAAGGTCTCCGATCGCTTGTGATTCTACTGAAACAGATGAAGGACGAAAACTTTTATTTTGCTATATGATCATCAGCAAACCCGTAGACTGACATTGATTTTGGAATGACATCAAAATGGGTTCCAGCATAGGTGAGATACAGCCACGGCCCAAGACAACTGCCCTGTGGTACACTGCATTCAAGATGGCGGTCTGATGAATATACATTGTTGATTGTAATCTTAAAAATACAAGGCCTTAAACAGGAGTCTAGCCATTGAAGAGCTGTATCACCCACGCCATATTGTGCTTTTAGCACATCTAGAAAAATGTCGTGGTCAACAGTGTCAAATGCCGCACTTAAGTCAATCGCAAAAATGGCCGTGACTTCCTTTTTCTCCACACCACTATGAAGATCACTGACCAACCGAAGTAGCGCAGATTCACAGGAAAGGTACTTCCTGTATGCAGACTGGTTTTTAGGCAAAAGACTGTTTTGATTTACATGTTTGTTTAATCTGTAAAGAATAGCATTCTCATTAAGTTTTGATAGAAATGATAAATTACTCTTCTTCTTCTTCTTCCGGTATCGGTGCATGGCCAAAAAATTAATCACAGGACAATAATTGAAAAGCTGTAGTTCAAGACCTGCTTTTTTAGCAAAGGTCTAAAAACTGCTTGCTTGTATTTCACAGGGAAAACACCTTGTTGTAATGAGAGATTCACCAAGTGATACTAGAGAAAAGTTCATCTACATGCGATTTCAGAATACGTGCTGGCAAAATATCTTACTCTGAAGACGTAGTATTCAATTCATTGATGAGATGTTTCACTTCATCTTGAGTCAATTTAGTAAATTTATTTAAATTTTGTATATCCTTTACTTGAGGTTACAGGTTTTGGTAATCACTTAGAGATGGACGTATTTTTGAGATTTTTGCCATGAAAAAGTCAAAAAGCAAATCTTTCGGCCAATGAATTATTAGACTCTCCTTTAGGCAGTGGGTTTTCAGATTTGGTACCAGTTAGCTCAGATTCCAATCCATACAGAGTCTTGAAATCACCTTTAGCGTTCTCTATCTTTTCACTGAGTGTGTTTCTCTTTTGACGTTTGATTTCAAGATGGTATTCATTTCTTACTTGTTTATACGACTCAAAGTGATTTGTTTTACCATAACGCTTCCATTTACGCTCGGACTTTCTAACTTGTATTAGATGTTGCAATTTTTTATTGAACCACGGTTTCGGTGCTCTCTGAATTATAGTTTTTTCTTTTAGGGGAGCGTGCTTATTCAGGGAGACATATGAAGAGACAGCTCATTACTGTTCAGATGTCTATAACTTATTCTATAAACACTGACTAATGATTCCCAACTTTCAGCGTTTCTATTTGGAAAACATAATAACAATATTTTCTTAAACATTTTGCCTTCACAGTGACATACTGCATTTCTAACTTGTGTCCTCTACTTTTGAGATGAAATGTCATCCTGTAAACACCAAACATCCTGGATAAGACAGTTAAGTCACACACTGCACATTTGCAAGTTGCATAAAGTCTAAAGTAGTCCTTGTTATTTTCATTTGATACAGAATCTTAAGAAGGCTGGCTGATCAGGTGATATCAGAGGTATTCTGACTGCATTTACTTTTACCATGTAGGTTTCACTGAAAAATAGAAAAGTGAAGAATAACAATCTTAATGTCTTTTATTTGACTATGGATGTCAGCGGGGTGGGGTTGGGCTCTCCAGTAATAATATTTGTGACATCATGTTACTAGGTAGAACTACTGATCTTCTACAAGCCAGCTGGAGGGTTTCCTCTCACAAACATTAAATGAATGAAATTTACATATACTATTTCAATCGTATAATAACTTTTATATAAGTAAATGTATAATCTTGAAATGAAAATAACTTATCACATAGACCTCCCCCTCCTTGAAATTATTTTAAAGGGAACATTTTGTATGAAATACATAAAATTCTTTTGACTTTGCTACACTTTTATTGAAGATATTATTATTATTATTATTATACCAGATTTATATAGCGCCCTTTTCATGATAAACACGTTCAAAGGCGCTTTACAGCAACTGCAGCCACACAGGGCGCGAAATCATCCTCTACTAGTACAGACACAGAGCGATCTGACCAGAGGGACAGAGTGAGACAAAGCCCCCACAGAGAGATCAGAAATCAAATACAGGCTTGTCCGGCTAACTTAGCCTAGCTCGTTGCGAATAGACAGCCTGGTTCTTTAACGTGCCCAGTGTATAGCACTGATACACGCAAGGATTGCCTGGGTTCCTGACCAGTACACCTCTAGCTGAGTGGGAAACACTGAAAAGCGTTTCTGAAAATTCCCGAGTAGCTGCCGGGGATCGAACCCCGACCTCAGGATTGGAAGGCCAGTGTGCAAACCACTGAGCTATCCGTCCACCCTATATGAAATTCTAAACAAAGTTCGTAAGTATTCTGTCAAAAAATACCATTTAATCAAGCATTTATAAAGATTTGAAATCAGACCTGATCAGATACTAAAACAAACTATTAATAAAACGTTTACACCTTCCTTTTATTCCAATATAAGGATAATGATGATCATTCACTCTTTGAAGAATTAGTCTGGAAGAAACACAAATCAAACTAAAACGGTTGTTACTATTGTTACAATTTGACAGATACAGGATTTGATCCTTTTCAACATTATATGGACCACGTTAAAGGCAAAATCTGTTTCTCATGCGCAGAGGGTCCTTTTCTGAAAAAAAGGTTTGTCATATTTTAAAATTTCAAAAAACTTATTTTTCAGAATTAAACACATGCAATATTTTGTAGTCACACCAAAATAAAATGTATGTCAATTTAAGTTATATTATAAAGTTCTATTAGCTATTTTTGTATCATAAATCGAGACGTCAAGCTTTTATACTTGTATTAATGTGGACATGTGGGGGATTTCATTCTTTATTTTAATAGGCCGCTGAGGTGTTAACATAAGAAAAAAACAACAACAACATAATAACTGTGCGCTGACAGAAACATGCTGACTTATGTGTAGCAATAGATGCAATTAAATGTTTTCATTTATCAGCATTTGAGGTTTTACTTCTGTAAGTCTATTTTTCTACTTCTATATTTATACACTTTTGCAAATGACTAAATTAGGATTACCTCTCTATAACACCCACTCACTTTATAGTTGTTTGAAACTTTATCAACAAGCAGTCGTTTGCAAAATATACAACTCACAGCTGAAACACAAAACAAATAAGTTTACAAAAATATACACATTTTGAAATATTAATATGTCTTTATCTGCTTTTTACAAATAACATAAAAAAGCATGCTAGTTGTCATTTACAATAAAAAGCAGGGTTTATTCCCCCTATAAATCTCCCTCTCATAATAGGAGGTAATCCCAAAGCAAAAAGGTATGTTTTTTCCCAATTCTGAATTTGAAATTCCCAAATGAATGTTACCTAGAGTGTTAAAAAAAATAAGGTGTCGCGGTCGTCACAAAATGAAGCCCTGACGCCTTCAGATAAAAATGAAACAAGTGTTATTCCATTAACCGTATTTTATAATCCATCATTATCAAATATAGGTGGAACAATTCACAAGTATTGGGATTTTCTGAACAGTGCAAAGAATACAAATGTTAAATTTGTTCATGACGAATACAAACCTATAGTGGCGTACAGACGTACAAGAAATTTAAGGAACTACTTAGTAAGTTCGGACTTCAAATTGAACACTGAAACATATATCAAGCAGAAATGTAACAAGAAACGATGTTCCCACTGTCTACGAATCAACTCTGGATCCTCATTTAGTAGTACAGTTACAGGAGAATCATTTTCTTTACGATATGATACAAACTGTCAATCTAAAGATGTTGTATACTTAATAACGTGTAAAAGATGCAATATGCAATATGTTGGGCAGACTATGCAACCGGTATCACGGCGTATGAATAGCCATAAATTTGACATATCTAACTTTACAGATCCTGCATATTCCACGTTGGTTGCTGGTCATTTTAATCAAGATGACCATAGTATTGACGATTTCACATTTATGCCAATTGATGTGGTAAATAATCAAATCAACCGGTTATGCAAGGAAACATTCTGGATTCATAAGTTAAAAACACTCAATCCTGATGGACTTAATTCAAAAACATTGTTTAGTGTGTAATGAATTTTACATGTAAATGTGTTTGTTTAGTACTATTACGTTTTTTTCCTATTTATGGTTTTTTGTATATACTGCTATAGGAAATCCTATATTCTTATATCCGTAACGTACTAAACTTACTATCTGTTATACACATTAATTTATGTAATACTTAAAAACAGTATATGTTTTTTTCGCCATTCAACGTAACGTTTACTTCATGACGTCACGTCCGTTGTTTTATTATGTATTTATCCTGATGATGGCGTAAGCGCCGAAACGTTGATAAAAGATAAATATTCACGTGTTGTTGTTGCATTTTACCATCTTATAGAGTGCTTGAAATTTTAAATTGGTTTTGCTAATTTGTATTTATATCTATGTTATTAAAGCCTATGTTATTTTGAAATTCTGAATTAGATGGGTGGGGTACATGACATTATTTCGGAGGAATTTCGAAGTTACTGTAAAACAAATTTTATTCCAATGTGACAATACATTAAAACCATGCAGTGCTGAACTCTTACTTTAATTAAAAGACCAAAGTGGGAAAAGTGGTCAGTATGTTAGAGCTAAAATCGGTGTAAGTATTCTATATCATCAAGTATAAATGTGAAAAAGTTTAACATACATGATACAGCTGAACTATCCGTGTAAATGAGCTGAGAGCTATTTTTCTATTTCCATTTATTACTTTGCTAAAAAACACATAACAATTATCCAGGTGTCAGCTGGGATTTCTGAGTAAATCATTTAAATAAGTGAAAGAATTTTCAAAATCGGAGTAAAAATGATAAAGTTATGAGCATTTAAATGTTTGGTCAAATTGGTGGCCATTTTGTTTCCATGGCAACAAAAAACAAAATGTCGGAATTATTAGATTTTTAGATACACATTTGAACAGCATCTACTTATTGCTGTAAAATCATTTCTCTACTTTTTCTAGCTATAATGAAATAAACTATCATGCTTTACACCTTATAGTCAAGAGACATAAGAAAATTAGTTTTTTAGAGGTTATTTGCTAAATAAATTATTCAGCAGTGTGTAAATGACATCATAAACACACTTGAATGTCTGCCTCCATTTTCAGCGGTTTTTTTAAATTTCAAACTGCCATATCTTTTTCAATAGTTGTCCGATTTTAAAAAAATCTTTCAGCGTTATGAAAGGCTTGATGATGACTTTCATATAAAATTAACTTATTTTCAAGCTTTCCCTCTAACTAAAGGTGAAAAATAAACTAGAACTCTACAATAAAAATCGAATAGATCGTTTTGGAAATGTTAGAGAGTGAGAAAGCAAACATATCGTACGTATTATTTAGCATGGATGTTTTGCACTGGGATCATGGGACTCGTTTCGAAAAGGCCGGTTCGTCAGCCGCAAGCTAGTTATTAATGGTTAAAGACTTCTATCCGCATGGCGCCTGGCATAGTGGTAGGAGTTGGGAGGTAATTGACAAGCACAATAAAGCCTCATAAGCCAAATTGGCTGGCCCTTTCAATAGGGGTGAAACTATAATAAACAAGACCTTTACCTTTATACAGAAGGGATATGTTTGTTTTACATGTAACATCAAAGCTTAACCCCTCGTGAAAATATTATGTACGTGGCGTTCACTGTTAATGTATAATTGTAAATTTTATTTTGACGTTACACTGAAACAAACAAATACCCTTTTGCATTTTCATTTATGTAAACATATAAACAAACAAACAAACAAACAAATAAAAACGGAAACAATGTTTATCTATTTTATTTTGTTGGGTATAGAGTAACATTGAAAAAACACAATTAACTTTTCCAAGGTTTATGTTGGTAGGAAAGGACTCCAAGTGCCCCTGCATACATTTTTTTCGGGCTCAGGCGAGTACCTAGATAGAGACACCAACCTTCGATAAGTCAGCTGGTGGCTTCCTTACGTGAAGAATTTTATACCTCAAGTAAGGTTTCGATCCCACGTCGGTTGCAAGGAATACGAACTAAGCGATCTTGGCCATCTGGTCATGGAGGCATCTATAGAAGTAACTTTTGAAATATTTACCATTATGAAATATTCACGCTGATTTTCATATCCTGTGAATTGAACAATAATGTCTACGTTTTTTCTTTTTCAAGTATTAAAGTTATATATTCATTTGAATTTCGTTAACATAATGATACTCTCAATCGTATTTACTGTCAGAAATTAAAATGGTTTGTTGAATACACCATACTTTTAATCACAAAAGTTTACACACCATGAGGGTCGGAAAGCACGACATTTACGTTCTTGAACGTATAAATGAATCGTCATGCTTGAAATGTAAATAAAAGAATGGAAGTAAATGTTTACATGTCATTGAAAAGATCGAACTGTGATTGTCAATGTTCCAGATATGGAATATATATGAATGTCTGTACACGAGCCGTTACATAATACGGCACTTACAGGAACACAGTAAGCGATTGTTTATTTATTGTATTTATGTTCTAGTAACCTTTGACATTGATTTCGAGGACAAGCCGGATTTGTGACACAAACATGTATGTTGTTGGGCTGGAAAAAAGATAGGTCCAAAATTTAAACTAAAAGCTATATTGCATAACTTCTTCGTTATTTCTGTGCATACAATTCGGTTGCTTAAACGTTAGAATATCTGAAATTTACTGGAAATAAAACATATCTTAGGAAAAGTCTCGATCTTTCATCATTTGTTTGGTTGGCGCATGTTTACAAATTTAATGTTAGTAGGCCGTGATCTCCATGAAGCCGTGAAGTCGATGGCACCAGAACAGAAAGAAAATGCCCCTGAACATGTTATACTCTACCCCTAGGTATTCTATAGGAACCATGGTCATGAACGTGAAAGTGCACTAACGCATTTCAATCGTACATTTCTCACCTAAAACGCGCAGTTCGGTGAATGGGTACCCAGCATATTGAACAAGTAGTTATTTATCTTACATCGTATATGGCATGTCGAACGTTGCTATATTATATATGTATGTTATTATTATTGTATGTTTGTTATTGTTATTCAATGTCGTGTCATTCATATTCTAAAATTTGCTATTGTTATTGTATATGTCGTTATTCTTATTGTATGTTCGATATTCTTATGGTAAAAGTCATTATTGTTATTCTATATTTCGTTATTCTTATTGTATCTTTGATATTGTTATTCAATGTCGTGTCATTCATATTCTAAGTCTTACCATTGTTATTCTATATGTCGTTATTCTTATTGTATGTTCGATATTCTTATGGTAAAAGTCATTATTGTTATTCTATATTTCGTTATTCTTATTGTATCTTTGATATTGTTATTCAATGTCGTGTCATTCATATTCTAAGTCTTACCATTGTTATTGTATATGTCGTTATTCTTATTGTATGTTCGATATTCTTATTGTAAAAGACGTTATTGTTGTTGTATATTTGTTATTGTTTTTGTAAGCTTGATATTCTTATTGTATGTGCGATTTCCCGCGATATAAATAGCACAGCGACGCTATACAAATACAATCACATAACATAAAATAAGAATGACACGTTTTGTAAATAGAATCGTCAGATATTGAACAACAATGATGAATTTTACCATTAGAATATCGAACATACAATAAGAATAACGACATACCGGTATACAATATCGATGGTAATATGTACTTAGAATATGAATGACACGACATTGAAAAACAATATCAAAGATACAATAAGAATAACGAAATATAGAATAACAATAATGACTTTTACCATAAGAATATCGAACATACAATAAGAATAACGACATATAGAATCAAAATGGTAAGACTTAGAATATGAACGACACGACATTGAATAACAATATCAAAGATACAATAAGAATAACGAAATATAGAATAACAATAATGACTTTTAGAATATGAATGACAAGACATTGAATAACAATAACAAACATAAAATAATAATAACATACATGTATAATTAAGCAACGTTTGACATGCCATAATCGTGTACCAGTCACTTTGTCTCAATATTTCATATTGCAGAGATACTCCACATATTTTATGCTTTCGTACACGTTACAGAAAAAAACTTGCGTGAACTTCCCTAATGAACATCCGGTCTAGAGGTCACAGCAATGTGCACATGTTAGGCGAAATGTAAACAAACAAAAACAAAATGCAAAATATTCACAGTTTTACAGTAAAACTCGATATGATGAATGAAATTCATCTTATTGAAATTCATATTATATATGATTTTGAATTTGAAGTCATACATTTGTATACATCTGTACTGTTAACTTAATTCATATTGCACATTTATGCTGCATATACACATTTTAACGAACACGTGTAGTTAAACCACGACTGACATACATTTTCACATCAGCCAATCAGAATGGTTTTGTAATCTAGACCGGAATTTCATTAGGGAAGTTCAACGAAGTTTTTTATGTAAACTTTAAAAACTACAAACTACGCGTTGTTTCTCTCAAGTAAGAAATATTGAAAAAATGTGATCGGTACACAATTACAAATAAATTACCTCTTGTTCAATATTAATAGTACACATTTACCGAACTGCGCGTTTTAGATGTGAAATGCGCAATTGAAATGGGTAAGTATATTTTCCCGTTCATGACAAGTTTCAAGTTTCAAGTTAATTTTCTTATGTTTGGCCCATAAAGGTATCACCATTTACAATTTTCACAAAAGGCATGATACACAATGCTAAAAGTAGTCAGCTTACCATAATGCATATTATACAATGTACAACAGCTTCATACTTTCTAATATTGTGAGATGAAGTATCATTATAGAATCTTGCCCAATGATAGTTAAAGCATATTATACAATGTAAAATACGTTTGAACTTTCTAATATAGAAAAAATGAAATATCATTATAGAATTTTGCACAATGACAGTTAAACTATCCACAGTAACGTTTAACAAAAACGTTTTAACATTCTGAGACTCATGTTCGTAAAAAGACACATTGTCAAACTTTCAAAATATCTTAATTAAAAAGCTAAAAAAAACTTAGGAGAAATTGAGGGAAAGTGGTAGATCATTTTATTTTTGACATTATTAACTTGACAAATACTGCAAGCTTAACAAGATCTGTTTTATCATGGCTTGTAAAAAGTTTTTCAAAATTAAACATATTGGGTCTCCTATGAATTAAGGGAAGGTATTTTTTACGATCAGGCTTGAATAATTCACACTCATATAAGTAATGAAATTCATCTCCTAATCTATTGTAAGGACATTGTTCACAGGCTTTCATGTTACGGTTCAAACCAATGAAACTCCCCTTTTCTACAGAAAGTTTATGATTACTGCATCTAAAATGACAGAGGGATGTTGCTAGATTCCTTGGTAAAACTTTTAAATAATGTTCAAGCTCAAAAGAATATTTAAATACCTTATAAGTGGAACATTTACTTTAATTTGCCAGTTGCTCATTCCAAGTTTGCACATACTGATCTTTTATCCTATTTTTAATAACATTTTTAAAGAATAATTTGGATAAGACGGGCTGATCTTTCCAATAATTAGCAAAACCTAGATTTTGTAGCGAATTTTTGACATAAGTTATCCAAGGAAGTGGTAAATATTTTGTTTATCTAGTTCATACATAAGTATGTACATGTACAAAATGCTACATATTTTATCAGACTTAGAATTCATCATTTTACACCAAAAATTTAAAATTCTGTTTTTTAACAGTGAATTCAATTGGTAGAGATTCTAATTCACCAAACACCATTACATTCGGAGTTGACTTTTAGAAATTAAGCAGTAATTTTAAAAACTTTAACTGAAAGTACTTAATGATTTCAATGTTACCAACACCCCAGGTTTCTACGCCATACAAAAGAATAGGTGTGGCCATAGTATCGAATAGTTGTAACTGAAGATCTATGTCTAAACAGAGAGACCTGGATTTTTGAAGAACAGAATACATTGCCTTTCTAGCTTGGTCGCAAAGATATTTAGTAGTTTTACATAGCAAAATAACTCCTAAATAACAAAATCTTCTACAAAGTCTAATTTAGTATTGTTGAAATAAAAAGATGGCAATTGTTTACTTTTCCTTTTACTGAACATTAGAATTTTAGTTTTAGCTGTATTAAACTCTAACATCCACATAGAACAGTAACTATGCATAGCATTTAATGCAGACTGAAGTGGGCCTCCGTGGCCGAGTGGTTAAGGTCGCTGACTTCAAATCACTTGCCCCTCATTGATATGGGTTCGAGCCTCACTCGGGGCGTACACTTCTTCATGTGAGGAAGCCATCCAGCTTGCTTACGGAAGGTCGGTGGTTCTACCCAGGTGCCCGCTCGTGATGAAATAATGGACGGAGGGGTACCTGGGGTCTTCCTCCACCATTGAAGTTTAAAAGTCGCCATATGACCTATCATGTGTCGGTGCGACGCTAAATCCCCCCCCCCCAACCCACCCCCACAAAAAAAATAATGCAGACTAAAAATCCTTTTCATTTTCTGCAAATATAACCGTGTCATTCGCATAAAGAAGTAAAAATAGTTCTAGGTAAGCTTGTACCGTGTCATCACTTAAATGGTCTTTAACGGCATTTGACAAAAGTACTAAACCATTGTATTTACCTGAAATATGTTCAACTAGATCATTTAGAAAGATAGAGAACAAAATCGGTGAAAGATTTTCACCCTGACGAACACCTGTCGCACTTGTAAAGAAAGATGAGACACCTTGCGCACACTCAACACTAATATATGGATTTTGCCTTACCATATATATTATAAATTACCTTAAAATTTCACCGTCTATTGAGTGAGCTAGAAGTTTTTTCCATAAATACATTCTGTTTACAGAGTCGAACGCCTTTTTGTAATCTACAACTGCACAGTAAAGCGACTTATTTATACTAAGATAAAAATCAATTATCATTTTGAGAGAGAATATATGGTCAATAGTTCCGTAAGATTTACGAAAACCTGCTTGCTCTTCATTTAAAAGACCTGATTTCTCTAAAACGTTATTAAGCCTATTATTCAGTATACTAGTGAAAAGTTTACAAAGACAGCTCAAAATGGTTATACCCCTGTAATTATCAGGGCTATTTATGTCTCCTTTTTTCTAATCGATTGGGAAATTTAACACCTTTACACCAGGATTCTGGTAGACAGCCAGAATTTAGTATTAGATTAAATAAATTTTGTAATACCGGTAACATTACATCCTTGGAGTTCTTTATATACTCATTCAAAATATTGTCAAAAGGTGAGCAGGCTTTATTATTATGAAGACTGTTAATAGCAAACATTATTTCAGTAACTGAAATAGTAGAATTAAGTTCTTGATTGTATTCAGAGATATCAAAATCTGAGTCATCATCAATATCAGGTTCATTGAGTTTGCTGAAATGCTAAAAAAAAGCTTCAGAGATAATATTAAACATGACTTTATCTTTTTATCATGGTTCTTATAGAAGACCTAGGGGTAGGCTATAACACGTACAGAGGCATTTTCTTTCTGTTCTGATGCCAGTGTGTAAAATGATAATTTTGATGACACATTGGTTTTATTTTGTAATTGTGAGTGATCGTTAAGTGATCAGACAGATCGGACAGTGGGGTGTTATAAAAAATTGACGCTTTATTTAGATTAGAGAGTGAACCGCACTATACAATAAGGAATTCTAAGGTAAATTACGCCTTTTATTTCGTTCACTGAAGAAAACATGTAACACAGTTTAATGACGTTTTCTTACAAAACTAACGCTCAGCTCATTTACACTGACATATCTTTGATTGATGAATATATATTATAATATATATATTGTATACATATGAGAGACTTACGGTACCAAATACCTACCCCGAAAATTTCTATGCATTTTCTTCTAGTACACTGTTGGGACATGTTTGAGTGTCATTGATACTTTTTAATTTACTTGGAGATTCATATTTTCATTATTATTAGTTTCTCTTTGATCCCTGCGCAGTTCTCGTGTTGTTACGACAATCTCAGTTTTACATAGGATATTTTTCATTGTCAAAATAACATAGTCCTTAAAACAATATTACTGTTGGGTTAAATATTTGGTTTTGACGACAGTCTTCTTTTTTTGTGATGTGTAGTACCTGGCATTCAGGAGGATTAAACTCCGTGTCCCACTCATTTTCCCATTTTTCTAGCTTGTTAAGATCTTTCAGGAGGATTTTGCTGTCGTGGGGAGACTTTAGAGTAAGGTACACCACAGTATCGCTGGCAAAGAGTCGGACTTGAGATTTGATTGAAGATGGGAGATCTCTAATATAAATTAGGACGTACAGAGATCCAAGGATTTATCTCACAGGTATTTTGTTGGAATGGTCGCCCTCCAAAACTACAGATTGACTTCTGTCAAGTAGAAATGCCTCAGACCACTTGAGGATTTGTGTAAAAACATCATAATCTGGAAGTTTTAGAAGAAGTTTAAAGTGGTTGACCTTATCAAAAGCCTAACTCAAAATCTAGCAGAATCAAGTCAATTTGCTTACGATTGGAAATGTTGTTAATCAGCTCATCTGTTAACTCAGTCAGTTGTGTCCCACAAGATCTCCTTCATGAAAGCCATTTTGGAGGTCATAAATAATGTTATGTGTAGAAAGATGAGCAGAGACACTGGAGGCAACTACGAGTTATAGTGTTTTACACAGTATGCAAGTAAGTGATATAGGCCGAAATTTTACGGGTCACTAGGGTCTCCCTTTTGAATAGCGGTCAAATAAAAACCCTTGTCCAATTTGCAGGAACAGTGCCTAAGGAGATATATTTTTGAATATTTATATCAAAACTTCAACAATCTCATCACGATGTTCCTTGAGGACAATTTGACGAATACGGTCAATAAATGTTTGGAAATATCAGTTTGGTATGAAACCTTGTTCATTTGCCTTTAAAGTTTGCAAGTACAAGAATAAAGGACACTTTCTAGTACTTTTCAGATAATAAAATAGGCATGCACCCCTGATTTCTTGAAAATTATGCAAGCTGAGTCTTTGCATCCTCGTTCCCATTGAAATCGGGAAATACCGGTATATTGAAAAAAAAAATGAGAAATGAAAAACAGGATTTTATAAATTTTGCACCCTCTTCAATAAAAAAAAAAACGATTTTAAAGAAAATCTGTGACTATGAGTTTCCAGCTTTATTGGGTTCTTACAGAAAATTGGTCTTTAAAAGGTGGTGATGGTTTGGTTTCCTTAAAGTCTGAGCCCAGACCTAAATCTGAGACAAAAATAATTGTTTCCCTTTACATATCGATACAGCTAATTTTAAAAGAAAACGTGTAAAAAAGGTGTTTTTATGTCACTGACAATCAACCTTTTAATAGAAGGTGTGTTATATCTTTTAATTCGAAATTTTGACTTCAAGACTACCTGTAAAATGTAGACTAATGTTGGTTAGAATACCCGAGGTTATTAAGGACTGTCAACGATCATTAAAGGATATACGATGGCTCATATTTAATTCATGAATACGCCGACTCATGTAATATAATTGGACAAATACCTGTAAATCGGTAGCTGTCATATAGGAAGTTCAAGAATGATAGCAAATGATCTGTATTAATAGTTGTAATTCACAAAAAGTAAGTTTTAGAAATTCTTTTAAATATTTCAAACGAAGCGTGTAGTCGCAGAAACATTTACTTTTTAAATAAAAAAAGATGTCTTACAAATAAAACGACAAAATAAATTAATATTTTTTATCTTTATACCTTTAACTAAATTTGGGTTAACCATTAATATATAACTAATTCGTTTGCGAAATGGTCATATTCTAGTCAAAGGTCTTTGGCGATGACATGAGCATAACATTTCATTTAAAAATGGTTACCGTATTTATGTAAAAGACTATATTTAGTTTTATTATTATATCTATAATTATAGTCCTTTCAGTTGGTCTAGATGTAGTCACATGATCAATTTTAAAAAGTCGTATTGACTCGAAGGTGGAGCCAAAAACACGTATTGACCGCCAGATGTGACGTCATCACGGTTTGACGTCAGAACAATGCGACGTCGTACACAGTTTACCACCACAAAATGACCAGATATTTGTATTTAATGTTTATACTTATAAAAATAAGTAGGCTGAATTTAAGTCGATATTTCGATTTATGGACATGATAAAAGCGATATCAACCTCGGGCTTTGCCCTCGGTCGATATTGCTTTTTTCAGATCCATAAATCCACACATCGACCTCACCAAAAGACAATAATTGTATAATGGTATCCGGAACTAGTCATACCGGTATTCGTATACTTTGCCAACTCAAGATCAGTGTCAAATCTAATGGGATCTTTAAGTTTTAATCTATTTATTGCTTTATTTAGTTCTCGTCCGTGATGAAATAATGCCCAGCAGAAAACCTAGGGTCTTAGTTCGCCATTTAAAGCTGGAAAGTCGCCATTATGACCTAAAATGTGTCGATGTGGCGTAAAATCAAGCGTAAAAAAACAACAAAACGAAAACCAACATAGGTATCGCTGTTAAAAGCATTTGGTCAACATAAGTTCTGAAGCATCATAAACTTCCGTATGGTTTATATGATGTAATGAAAATTTATTTGCTATGTGACTATTTGTTGGCGTATGTAAATGACCGAATTGATATTCTAAGCACATTTTGCATTAGTTACAAGTTGTGGCAAGTGATAGCAACGTCATTTTTGTCAGAGTTTTTCTTTTCTTTTTCTTTTTTAATAAAATAGGTAGCTGTATCTAAGAGGCTAGTTATACACAGCAATTATTTCCTGCAATTATGAAATTTTCGACTGAGTATCTATGACGTTTGAATGGCCACAAATCACTTTTAACGGAACTTTTTGTCGCTGTCAATGCGTTTCTGGTGGAAATTTCAGTGTAGCTATATACTGCCCCCATCATACCCATTCTTTTAAATCTGAAAACCAAAAGTAAATGCTTCGTATATGTACTTTTTGGCGGGAAAAACAAGCGTGTTAACTGACTGGCTTGAACATGCTACTTTATTTTCAACTGGAGAACGAAATACCCCTTCAAAAGGTTATATATTTATTTCGTCTCTAGATCTACCATGTCAATCAATGGCACAAAAATGCCACTCTGCTTTAAATTTCACTGAGTGTTATCGTCCAAACCTTTAATCCTTACCATGCTGGACACGATTGATTCTACCTTTGCGACCAGTGTAGATCATGACCAGCCTGCACATCCGTACAGTCTTATCATGATCTGCACTGTTCGATATTCTGTCAGTATTTTTTGACAAACACCTCTCTTAACAGTTAATGGCACTATCAAAATTGGAAGATGGTCATGTTGATTAATAGAAATTTAACAGGAAAAAGGTAAATACAATTGTTAACAACAGTAGTCCATAATTGAAATGAGTTTAAATGGGTTGCGTGCATCTCTCTATGTTATGTTGCTGAAACAATGAAACGCACTTGACTTGACTTGACTTGTATTTTTTTTACTTCAATGCTAACGACGTACAAACACATTTTCAGAAAAAAAGCTGAAAAGCTGAAACGGAAATAACTGCTTGATATGAAGTGAAATGTTAATTCTGGGCATTGCCGTGCAAGCAAATCCTACACGTTTAGTACAAAGTTAGTTTTAATATCCCGTATCTGTTATTCAACAATAAATAGATCAGACATCGCCAACTGTAAGCAAAGCCCCAAATGACGGAGGAATATGATTCTAGCTGGTTATTTCCACCGCAGTATGTATTACCTCCATGTCAGAATTTTGAATGGTTAAGAATGAATGATCTGACTTTGTTCTTGCCCCCGCCCCCTCTCTCTCTACCATCCAAACAACAATGTACATGTTTGAAATGGGCATTTTGACATGGGTTTTTTTCTCAATCATATATAATATATAGAAAACATTAACAAAACACTTTTTAAACACACTCGATTCAAAAAGGATACAAGAACAGGAAATTGTCATTGAGAATGAGAAATGTATGTTCAAACGAAATTTAATTATAAACCCGAGCGCTTTCGGCTTAAAAAGCCATTTTTGAAGCCATTCTTCAAGGTTAGTACCCGCCCGCTTAGCTCAGTAGGTAGAGCGTCGGTCTACGGATCGCGGGGTCGTGAGTTCGATCCTCGAGCGGGGCGTATGCTCTCCGTGACGATTTGATAAACGACATTGTGTCTGAAGTCATTTGTCCTCCACCTCTGATTCATGTGGGGAAGTTGGCAGTTACTTTTGGAGAATAGGTTTGTACTGGTACAGAATCCAGGAACACTGGTTAGGTTAACTGCCCGCCGTTACATGACTGAATTACGGCGTTAAACCCAATACAAACAAACAAATCTTCAAGGTTAGCATTTTAGATTGGTATATGATTACTAATATATTTTAATAAAATTCCATTAAGATATGCATAATTGTTAAGAGATGAAAATAAACTGTATGATTGTTTTGGGAATGAATGAATTAATTTAGACTTAATTTGTAAACTACTGAAAGTGCCGATATCTAAACATGAAAATAACGCAGATTAATATTTTCTTCTTTCGTTCTTATTTCTTTAATTACGGCTTGAATTAGGATTTTGAAAGAAGTAGTATTAATTATAGAGAGGAAAAGTACCAACAAAAAACAAGACAATATACATATCACAAAACGCGAAACAGACAAGAACAAGTTGAAAATAGGGAAACCGCCTCGGAACGGTCAGTAACCTATATAGAGGAAAATAGTTGTTTTAACACGTTTAGAGCATGCCAACGTCTCACTTAATCTATTTTCACCGGTTAAACAAGACGGAGTAAATAAAATAACTCCCCACAACATTAGTGACAGAATATCAGAACTTATAAGTTAAACGTATAACATGTAAAAGGGTCCAATCTAAGATATACTCACACCAATGTACTTAACAACTTGTCTGAAGTTAGAGAACCAAGATACTAACTTTTAAGGGCACGACTAAGCCAGTTGCAAGACAAATTTCCACTCCCTCCTATCGTTTTTGTAGGATTTAGGAGAAAAGTATCAAGGAATGTTACACTTTAATATTACTTTTAAGGGCACGACACATCCAGTTGCAAGACAAATTTCCACTCCCTCTGATCATTTTTGTAGAATTTAGGAGAATAGCATCAAGGAGTGTTACATTTTATTATCACTTTTCAAAACCCGCGTTTTTATGGGGATGTGGTTTACAAAAAGATTTTTGGTGATAATAATTTTCCACCTGTATTTGATAAAATTATAAAACGTTTTACTAAAAGAGGTTCCGACCCAAATGTTTTAAATCACACCGCATATTAAGTGTTCAACCCGTTTACAACTGAACGCTACGTTACCTCTTTGATTGTGTCTGACGGATGAGGGCAAAGACTCTGCGATAAGCAGTATTTAAATCCGTCCAGGACTGAACCGTTTTCATTTCTGTCTTCTGACCTTTTATGTCGGACCCTTAACGGCGCTTTCTTGATGCTCTGTCTTCTGCAAAGGCATAGAACACAAGTGTTGTTTGGTTCTAAAGGTTTGCTTTTTAGTTTTACATGAGCATTTTTGTGTTTTACATACCATGTCTACTGTTTCCATTTCTTGTGTTAGAGATTCACCTGACGTTGATTACTTTATTTACGCTATCCATTGACTTTGGAACATGATGGGTGTAAGAGTGAGATTGGGTGAGCACTTATAAACCTGTCCCCAATGGTGCTTTTTGCATCTGACTGATCCAAGGCGCTGCTGCACTGTGTTCCTTTATTTGTTCATTTTGTGTGTGCGTGCTTGTGTTTCGTTTTGGGGAAGCTACGTTTTTGGAACGCGGCATTCCCTGTTTGATATTTTCCTTTTTTGTTGCAGCAGACAAGGCGGCCAACAATATTATCATCATTTTGACGCCTGCATAATTTTAATGTTTATCGAGATGAATTTAATATTACTTAAGCTTATACACTGAGTCCTTCTGCTTGACAGCATTATGTCATTAATCACATAACTGGAGTTTATAATTTTAAGGTTGGTATAGACGGCCAGCAAATTAAAGTTCAGACAACGTTTTGGATTTCTAAGCGGCATAACCATCCATACAAAGCTCGTTTTAGCGCTAATTCAAGCTTTTGTACAACTGCAAATATTTCCAAGTTATTAACATCATGCCTTATTTATAAATATGTTATCTAACAGAAACCTTAGCCTTTCAAAAAGCTGATCACAACACCATAGGGTGTATTTGTTAAATCTGTTGTTAGAAAGAAATGTTCTAATTTCATTACATGCCACAAAATTGACGTTTTCTCAATTGGAGCTTCCATTTTTAATGCTATTAAGTGGTTAATACATGTAAGTATTGAAAGGAGAAAAATCATACGTTTTGTAAGTACTTAAAGCCGAACATTTGTAATAATTTTTCATAGCTTTTTTCATGACGTCTCCAGAATTCTCGATGGAAAATAACAGATAAACACTATACCTTAGAGCAACACTTCTGAACCTTTTTAAGATAGGTCGTAAACGAATGAAAATAGGTTAAAAGACCTAAAAAAATACCAAATATACAAAACAAAAATTTTAAAATGCCGATATCAACGCAAAAAAACGAGAAATAATGCACCGCAGCTTTAAAAGAAAGTGCATTATGTTATAAATTCTATTATGGCTGGTTAGAACATATGTGTTTCAAAAAAGTTTAAATGAAGTGTTAGAAGTACGAGTGCACTGATAATAGTCGTGTGTAATTTGTTGTTAACCGCCATTTACATATGATATGTTTGAAATTATACATAGTCTTTCAGCTCCGAAATACATGTGCTCAAGGGTTTGAAGGAAGCGAATGTCAGTCGGAAATGATTCCATATTATTATAGGCCTTTGTAGTCAAGAATATTTGTAAAAGTCAGTGATTGCAGAGATTAACCAATAACAAAGAAAGTGGGTGATTATGGCGTGATAGGCTTCTAAGGGTGACAAGAATATCTGTCATGGGAATTGAAATGTGATATAATACAAGAGAGAGAGAGAGAGAGAAAGAGAGAGAGGGAGAGCGAGAGAGAGAGAGAGAGAGAGACAGAATACCCGGCAGAACTAATCATTTTAGACTATAGCATATCAGTCACACTGGAAATTCGACCAAAGATGGACAATGCAAAACGCGCCGCCCGTCTGTGAACCCGCTTCTCTTTGGTCTACTTTGGTCCGTGTGTATGAAGATCAGACTTAGGAGCTATATTTTATCTGCGGTCTGACGACGTCGACTTTAAGGCCTTAAGGTGACCTTTATATTAATACAAAAGAAGTCTGGGGTTAAATTTGCCTTTTCGGTTGACCTGTTTATATAGTCATCCCACGAGAGATCGTTTAAAATATTCACGCCAAGGTGTTTTATCTAGGCAACAAATTCTAGTAGTGTTCCTTGCACGTAGCATTGTAAGGGAATAGAATATTTCCTTCTTGTGAGGTGGATAACTTGATACTTGGACTGATTAAATTAAATATCCAAGTGTTTTAAGATCATTTTGGAGGGTATGTGATTGTCTGACAGAGGTAAGCGATATGTATATTGCAGTGTCATCTTTAGATAAAAGCACTATAGTCTGGTATTTTGTGGAAGGTCATTTAAATAGGCAAGGAAGTGTCTGGGCCAAAGCACGGACCCCCGCAAAGCATCAAAAGAAAGAAGTATTGGCTCTTAGTTTGTACCATGTTAGATTTGGATTTAAGTCGTTTGTCGAGGAAGCTCTTAATCCATTTCATATTTCCTCACATGTGTGAAGAATCCGTCGCTTCGAAATTTACGAAATTTAAAATGGCATAGTCCTGCTAATGAAAAACTTCAGTCATAAAAATCTTTTGAGTACGTGTCGGATACATATATAGAAGTAAAATCTTCCACAATGTTGTATGTAGTCAAATATTTATAAGCTTGAAAAAAAAAGTAAAAAAAGAATCTTCGTCAAATTTTACTTGTCATTTCGTTTTTCGAACAAGTTTTATTTTACAGGTAAAGTTACTATTGTGTTCAATATACCACTGAATCTATTACTCATATGTTTGTTTGAATTGGTTCTAATGTCTTTTTTATGGCTATTGTTTTATAAATGTTCATTCCTAATGAAAATAAATGGGGTTATCAATTTTGGAAGCCTGAAGAAAAATACGGTATGACACAGTTTATTCATTTAGTCCATTAGTATGTATGTGTCTACATAATAGACTAGAAGGGGATAGAAACTGACTGATTCGGTTTCCCCGCCTGACCTAGTATGTATCTATATTCGTATCTGAATGAAACAGTGGAGGCGAAAGGAAATGGCAAGTCTTTTTTTTTCGTTCCAACTCGGTATATATCTGCTTGCCTGATTATTAAGTCTGTGGAGGGATGTAGAAAAGAAACTGACTAGTTTGTTCTGTTCCCCTTGAATACATATTTATATACCTCAAAAATAAACGATAAAGGGAGCGGGGGACATTGACTAGTTGGTTGTTTTGCAGATGGTATGTGTGCATGTCTGAATAGAAAATGATGAAGAGGAAGAAACTAACTTGTAACTGACGTGTTGGTTCTTTCTTCCTAGCGTTTTTTTTACCTGCGTTTCTGCAAAGGGGGATCACCGACTAGTTTGTTCTTCCCCTGTAGTGTCTTTAGTACTAACCTGTTGCCCCTAAATTAACCATTCCCAGTCGGTCAGTCTGATGAGAATTTTAAAAGCTAACATATGTTCCTTTAAGTGTTAAGAAACTTACGGGGGAAGCTAACTAGCGGTAAAAAGAACAAATTTATTTTGCTTACCTTTTTTGTGTAAAAACACTAAGGATGAAAAGCTAGCTTTGGGGGCAAGGGGAGAAAAAACATCCGGTAGGTCCTTTTGCTCCGCTTCTGTATACAAATACTTCGGGTAATACCTCCTTTTTTGGCATACTGGTGGGGATCTATGACTGCCAGGTGGCTTCAACATCTGTGTAAGTGCATGTAGTGGTTGGCTAATCTTACGTTTAATAACGAGACGAAACTGACAATGTCTATCTGGCCACTGGCAGGCTGTAGACGCTGATTTATAAATAAAACATTTATCAAAACCCAGTATAACACTGTCTGGAGACGGAAAATGGGAATAATAATCTTTGAAAATTCTCATATCATGGGAATTATGTATAGATACTGGTAAAAGATTGCAACAATATCAAACTAATTAAGCTGCTGTCGAGTTAAAATGATAACAGTGTGCATTTTTCAAATCTGTGCCTTGAAAATAAGGCGAAATGTATTGGGATAATACTGAAAAAAAATGTATTGTATTCAATAAATATGTCAAAAGTACCTGTCTAGCCAGAAATGAAATTGTGTACACTTCCGCTATAACCCGTACTTTTGTACAAATCTTCACTTCATTATCTATATATCTGTACGTTCTTAACTATGTTATAGCTTGTATACTCAAGTGTAAGATAAAATGTATGTTTTGTTCTGTACAATGTTAACAATTGATTACATTATTTTCGCTGACTGCTATCGGAACTCCACTCGGCTTTAATAAAATATAACTGATTATCTTCATGTTGTATTTGTAAAATACTTTTGGTGAATACAATTACCTGTCTATCTGTTCTTTTATAACCTAGTGAAAACACGAAATGTTCTTTTGTAAAACTGAGTCAGAATTATAATTAATGATATATTTATGCCGTTCAAACTGGGAAAATATTTAAAAAATCATTAAAGGCGTACGCTAGAATTCCTTGAATATGAGATGGGTGAAACTTTTCCCAATGATAAATTTCTTCCGACTATCGACATTAAAGGATAATTATCTAAGAATCGAAAATATGCAGTAAAAATCATAGGTCAACGATATTGAAAAAGAGTTATCGGCTCTTGAAAACAGCATTTTGGGTGAAAAGGGTTTTTTTCTCAAGGGCAGATTACCCTTATCGATGACCTATGATTTGTTTGCATATTTTTGTTTCTTAGATGATTGTCCTTCAATACCAAAAGTTTGAAGAAATTCCGTTATTGGGAAAAATTTCGACCCGATCGCCCCGAATTATTTTCTCTCTCACTTCGTTCGTCCGAAAAAAATTATTCCTTTCCTTTACAATAAAACTTATACGAAACAAACAACTTAACACAAAATAAGCTTCAAATATTGCTTTTTACTACTGATCATATATCAGATCAAAAGCCCAATAGCACAGTATATCAATATATATATATGATAAAAAATAATCTGGTATCAATGCCATAATTCTTTGTAGATATGCAATTGCTGACGCAATCAATATATCGAAACAAAAGAGATCAGAAAACAACCATTATATCTAATATCATGCCGTAAATAAAAGCAATCATGAACTTAAGAAATTCATAAAATGGTATTAAATAGGTATTTCCTTACAGCTGTGTACAAAAGTGGACTATATGTAGTAAAATTACAAATTTATTTAGTAATATTTAATAAATTATATACACTTGAATATTTATGAACATTTGCAATAAAGCAGAACCTTACCAACACATTACATAAAGGAATGAACAGTTCGTACGTAATAGGATAAGTACGTGTCAAAACATCTTACTCCTTAGGCATTTTCTCTTAATTTCTTAATCTGTGGAAAAACAATCTTTTTAATTTTTCTTACTATTATGTATTTTCAAACAACCCATAAAGACAGGTAAACCGTATGCTGCGGGCCGACTGCCCCAAACCTAACTCTTTTTTAATGTTATCATTATTGTTTTTATATGAGGGGAAGGTAGGGAGAATCCGAGGCTCTGACCAGCGAAAAGGCTCTTTCGATCATATTAATGTTTCTACTAGATAAAATAAATGTGCCAAACAAAACAAAAACAATACGAAAAGCTGGGTAATGTCCGTGAACTGTGGTTCGATTATAAATCTATGAATTTCTTAAAGAAACATACAAGTTATTTATTTTACAGCAAAACTGACATTAGGACCATCTCCTCATACTTCTGTAAATACTTTATCAGAATTTTGTGAACCTACGTGTTATCGGAGTTTGTAGTAAACCTCGAATAAGCTAAAGCCCGAGCTAACTTATGAACACTTCGTGCATCGGTTTAAACCAAAAGCTAACAAAAACAAAAAAGAAAAACTTCAAGTACCAAAAAGAAGAATATATTCTAGCAAACGTCCTTAACTTATGACAAAACGAATATAACGATCTATTGTAAAATGCATACAGGTATCTAAAGAAAGTTAAAAACATTGTTGTTAACACCAGCACATTTGTTACTGGTTTTATAATAGGAATTAAAACACAGTAACTCAACATTTTTAATAAATGATGTATTTGTCGGAAAATTGTATTGTTGTTATTGTCGTTCACTTCGATAAAAAGATTATCTCATTTAAATTTTTAATAAATATATGCAGTTAGGAAAATTGTCCAAAAAGAAGGCGAAATTAAGATATATTCATCAGGGGTTGTAAACTAAGATATTTCAATATACGTTCTCTACTAATATAGAACGTTTTAATGGAAGATAAAGTCTTATTTCAAATTATATGTATATGATCAATCATGAAAACACAAAAAAAAAAATGAAAATTTCATAATATGATGTGGTAAAAGAATTAAATAAGATTTCCTTTTAAAAATGAAAGCTTTGGCTGGTTGAGGTTGTAGTATCTGTTGCCTGAAAAGATAGGATGTGTACACGATTTTCTGTAATAAAATCAACTTTTTGGTTGATCAACGCTACCCTAAATCTTTAACGTATTATTGGGATCAACCAATACATATGCAGAGAAGCTTGCCGCAAAATTTCCTTCGCGTTACCTTTTTTTTTGACAGACTTAAATAATTAAGGGGCTTATTCAGTACAATCATTACATATTTTTCATTGCTTCTTGTGAAAATCTGAAAATATTTAATTAATATTAGTTAACATACTTTGACATTTTATTAGTTAAACACATGAATGCACGTTACAAATTTAATATTGTACAAATGTATAAAATGATGCTGTTTTTGCCTAGATATTTACTGCCGTTTTAGTTCTTCGATTTTGAAACCTCTAGCATTACATCGTAAAACAAGGTAGTCAGTTGTGCCATTATCAATATTAAGGTAGCTTTAGGCAATATAGATGTAGAATTCATTAGAAACATGGCATATGTAGAGACTTACCTTAAGCCATCCTTAGGGAAAAAATCTGTTAATAGAGTAGAATTGTTGAGCGTCATAATCCTGTCCATGTTTTATCAGTGCAATGAAAAAGTAAGCTATCTATAATACCTGCAGGCACGCATCTTACAATACTAGTCTTGAAATTGTTTTCTCTGATTTTTCATTTTCTAAATAGTTTCCCATACTTGGACGCATATATATGATTAGCTGAGATTCCACGCATTAGCTTTCTCTACGTATTTTACCTTGTGAAAATATGTGGATTTTCACGTTTTAAAAACATTATATCTTCTGTTTGTTGACAAATTATATTATGAAAATATCACACTTTTCCAAAGGTCATTAATTGATTTGATCTATTATATTTTTCTTTTCAAATAACTGACCGTCGCAGTGATTCAGCAGGAGGTATTTTTTTATGTTTATATGTAAAAACTTCATGCTTTGCATGAAATTCTCATACTTTTGGTCACATAAGCCTACAATACGGGTTTTAGCTGAGTTGTCTCCATTTCATCCGAATATTTTACATGGGATCATTTCTTTCAGCTCATATAACTCTTTTTCAGAAAATGATATTTTAGAGAAAAAAATCCAGACTGTGTGCTTTGATGCAAGATACACACATATCAAATAGATATACTCCAGTCCCTGGGGACCTCCCGTGTGCAAAAAAGTCTACCGGCTAATTTTTATATCAATGTTTAGATAAATGTCTGAAGTGTCAGAAAATTTTGGGTGGAGTTGCCGCATCATGGTACGTTTTTAGAAATCCAAGATGGTGTCCAAGATGGCCGCCAAAATTATGAAAAAGCACTATCTATCATTTTTTAGTCATAATTTTATGAAAATTTGAATAGTTTTTAACCTTGATGTTCACAAAATATAGCAAACACGTTTTGCCACCCATGTAAGTCAATTTCTCTGAATTATTTCTACATTTATTAAAAAAAAAAAGAAAAATGTTCTTCAAAATAATGCGAAAAAATGACTAAAAAACTGATGCTGCTGTGTATTTTCACTCCTCGTATTTATAGTTTCGGTGATATTACCATTTTTTTTAGTTTAAGGTGTAAATAGTATTAGTTTTATGTACATTGATATCATTTTTATAGTATATGGATGCCTGACTCTTGCTCTTTTATCATTTTAGTGGGTGGGGTAAATGGAAGGTAATCCCAGATTTGCTTTAATTACTGATAGTTTTATGATATTTTCCCAATGTTTCTTGAAAATATATGGTACTTATATGATGTTTGCCTTGATCTGATGCAGGTATAATCTTAATATATACATATACAATTTGAAATTCGACCATGTATCATCGTTACCATGGTAACATCTTGAAGAAAATAAGAAAAAAGTTTCAACATATGTTGTTTTGGTGTTGTTTTGTTTGTTGTTTTTTTGTTTTTTTTTTCACAAAATAACCAACCAGTAATCTATATTTTATCCAATGCTAGTACCATACAATTCAAACTAAGAGCAGTAGAAATTTATATTTTAAAAAATGAGTACTAATACTCGGATATTTGAAATTTTAGATAATAGACCGGGGTTATTGTTATTGTTGTCATTCTGATGAGCTTTGTATTATGAAAAAAGTTAAATAAGTTTTATATGTTATCAAATTATATTTCACAACAAAATCTTATAGAATTAGTCAAAAACAAAATCTTCAAAAGTGCACCAGTACTCGGATGATCAAAATGTTTGGATAAAATTTAAACATTACCTCATATTTAGTGACCCGAAGTTGATAAAAAAAAACAACACTTAAATAACAAGTACATTGTTTATATTTGTGGTACCATAGATTAAAGTGTAAGATTTATTGATAAATCATGCAAAAAAGGGGAAGGAGTATAATTAAATTGTAAGATATTAATTGTATTAAAAATTCCATTTCTTGAAAATTCCCCTTCACAATAATATAGAATCTAGAATTGTAACAAATCATCCTGCTAAAATATAGAAAATCATTTTGTATAGTACCCTTTTGCAATTTGTAATTATCGATTTTTAATCTGTTGTATTGCTCGACAACTTTTAACAATGCCAAAATACATGTATATGTAAATAAAATATTTTATGTGAGAATTGTGTGTAACAGTTATACAGAAAAAGTAGAAAACGACAGGTCGCCCAACACGACATAAACGAAAATGCTGCAGGCTCAGTTTGATTAAAAAACCATTAATACATTTTCCTTTTAACATTTATTTACTTTCTCTAGACGGTTCCTCATTGCAGACATTTCAGTGTTGTTATATATTCTAGTCCTTTTTAGCCCCTTACTGAGTGTCGGGGACTACAAGAATGTGCTTTTCCGTCCGTCATTCCGGCATTCTGTCATCTGTACTTCCGTCCGCAATTTCGTGTCCGGTCCATAACCCTGCCATTCATGAAGGGATTTTAATATTACTTGGCGCAAATTTCGACGTCTCATGTGCAAAACCCGCGGACCCTTGGCTGAAAGGCAAAGACCAAAAGGTGTTTTTTGACTGTCCAGTTTGTAACTCAACAATCCTTAAAGAGATTTAGATATTACTTGGCACAAATATTCACCACCATGAGTGTCATGCGAAGGAACCAGGTCCCTAGTCTAAAGCCAATGGCCGAAGACTATCCTCCGGAATCATGGACTCATGTCTATACAGACGGATCAGCCACATGCGCCGTCAAAGATTGAGGAGCAGGAGTTTTCATTCCATTCCCATCTGGCAAGAAAGAAACACTGCATGCAGCCACAGGAAAACACTGCAACAATTACAAGGCAGAGACTGAAGCACTCATGAAGGCCGTCACAGATGCACTCTCTGTCATGAAAGCTCTGATCAACGATAAAGCTCCGCGGCTAGCCAGGAAAATGCAGAGTCTGAGTATAACCTGCAGAGTAGCACTTCAGTGGATTCCATCCCATTGTGGACTTGCAGGCAATGAAGAGGCAGACAAACTGGCTAAGCTAGGTGCTCAGTCAGAACAACCAACAGAAACTTTGAGTAACAAGGAGAAAGTAACCATCATCAAGGCATTAACGAGACCAAAGATGGAGGAAGATGCTTTTCATCTTCTTGATTGGTCTGAACAAGTGATGATGGTCAGGCTCCGCTGAGGGCACAACAAGCGCAATGCTCACATGTACAAGAAATACAGACTGACATCATCGCCAACTTGTACATGTGGTGAAAAAGATCAGACTGCGCAGCATATACTTCAGAGATGTAAAAGGCATGACCAGGAGCGAGCTGTGACTTGGCCGATAGATACCTCAATCCGCCAGAAACTGTATGGAGGCATTGAGGATCTGCGGCAAACCACAAGTTTCATCGAGGCTACTGGTCTGACAGTGTAGTCGCGAACGAAAAGAAGAAGAAGAAGGCCAATGTCACACTTAGAGGCCAGTGGTCAAATTCAATTTCATATTTAATACTGGCTGAATGTAACACCTTTCGTAGGAAAGCTATTTTCCCTTGTATGTCATGCTTTCTGTGCAAAAATCTAGACGATCAAACGAGAACTTGGGAATCAAAAAAAATATATACATCTTTTTAAAATGAAAACGATGACGGTAAATCTATTTTGATTGTTCATTAAGAAGTTGTCGTAGGGTCACACAAATGGAAGTAAATTCTAAAACAAGAGCTGTGTGTAAGACAGCGCGCTCCACTATTCGGGGATTTGACAGTAAGATGAATATATGTCTCAGTAAGAGATCTCTACTTCAAAAGAAAGATACACCAAGGGGCATAATTCTGTCAAGAACACAAATTAGAGTCATTGGGATTGTTACCACACATGCAGATGATGATGGTAAAGATATATTTTGAGTTTTAGCCACTATCTTAATATATATAATACCAAAGTTATGTACAAAAAACGAAGCTTGTTAAAAAATCTAAGTATGAAAGGGGTATAATTTGGTCAAAAATACAAATCAGAGTTATGGGGATTGTTACCACATATGCAGATGATAAAGATACATATAAAGTTTTAAGTCTTTATCTTATAATGCATAAAAGTTATATCCAGAAAGCGAAGATTGCTATAAAAAAAATTAAGTACAAAAGGGGCATAATTCTGTCAAAAATACAGTTAAGAGTTATGGGGTTTGTACTAACCACCTATGCAGATGATGATCATAAAGAAATGTTTTTAATTTCAAGTCATTACCTTTTAGAGTACCAAAGATATGTCTATAAACGAAGCTTTCGGAAACATTTAACATGAAAATAATTCCCAGTAAAACAACTTGGTGACCTTGACCTTGGGCTCAGCCCCTACACATACTTTGTTTTTATACTGGACAATATTTATATAAAGTAACAGTAAGATATAAGCATAAGTAACAAAGATATGACAGAAAAACAAAAAATCTTTAACCTTAAAAATAACCTAAGTATAACTCCTTGGTGACTTTGAACGTTGGTATAATGGGGTCAGTCCCTACACATACTTTGTTTGTATACTTGACACTGTTTATGTGATGTTACAATAAGATATAAGCAAATATAACGAAGATATGACAGAAAAACAAAGGTTGCCGAAAAATTTTACCCAAGAAAGGTCACGCCGCGGCCGACGTCGACGCCGGGGCGAGTAGAATAGCCCCCAAATTCTCCGAATAGTGGAGCTAAAAATCTATATGATACAGGTCCACACTTTATCAGGTAGAGATAGATACAAACATCAAAAATTGGATATAACATGCATGCTGTACCACAAACAATAGGGCCATGAAGGCCCTGTATCGCTCACCTGACCTATTGACCAAGTTTTATTAAGATATGGTCATAAATGTGATCTCTAAAGTGTCAACTAGCTTTTCGTTTGATTTGACCTGGTGCCCTAGTGTTTGACCCTACATGACCCAGATTCGAACTTGACCTAAACATCATCAAAGACGATCGGATGGACGACGACGGACGACGACGGACGACGGACACATGGCGATCACAAAAACTCACCTTTGAGCACTTCGTGCTCAGATGAGCTAAAAAGTGGTCTCGATTTTTCCCTTCGGCCAGTATTAAAAAAAAAGTTACAAAAAAGCTATTCATAGTAAAACAAAGGGAAGTAATTCTTAAAACAAGGGTGCCTCATTTTAGTGAATATATTTTTTCTGATTTAACGTCGCAACGACACATGATAGGTCATATGGCGACTTTCCAGCTTTAATGGTTGAGGAAGACCCCAGGTGCCCCTCCGTGCATTATTTACCGACCTTCCGTAAGCCAACTGGGTGGCTTCCTAACATGGAGAATTCAAAGCCCCGAGATCTCTCCATGCATGAAGAAGAAATGTTCCGAACAAAGTCATTCGTGAATTTGATCATTAAATAATTGGCATCTAAGTCAGACATTGACTTTAGACTTGGGACCTGGTTCTTGCGCATGACACTCATGGTTACATGGTTAAAATCCCTCCAATCATTCTTCAATTACAGACCCGACAGGAAAAAATCCCTTTTGGTGTTTGACTTTCAGCTAAGGACAAGCGGGTTTTGTACATGGCAAGTCGTCTTATCATGGGGAATATTTGTGCCAAGAAATATTAAAATCTCTTAATGAATGAGTTATGACACGAAATTGCGGATGGACGGAAGGACAGAATGCCGGAATGACGGACGGAAAAGCACATTCGTGTAGTCCCCGAAACTGGTTTTCAACCAGTAAGGGACTATTAAGGACCATAATACATAACAACCTTGAAATGTCTACAATAAGGAACATTCTAGAGAAATTAAATAATTGTTAAAAGAAAAAAGTATTTATGGTTTTTGAATCAAACTGAGCCTGCAGCATTTTCGTTTAAGTCGTGTACTTTGGGTGACCTGTCGTTTCCTACTCTTTCTGTATTACTGTTACAAACAATTCTCACACAGAATATCTTATTTTTATTTTGTTAATTATTAAAAATTCTCGAGCAATTACAAATTGCATAAAAATACTATAAAAAGGATTTTCTGTATTTTAGCATGATAGTTTGTAGCAATTCTGGATTCTATGTTATTGTGAAGTGGAATTTTCAAGAAATGGAATTTTAAATACAATTAATATTTTACAATCAAATTATACTCCTTCCCTTTTTTGGCATGACCTATCAATACATCTTACGCTTTAATCTGTGGTATCCCAAATCTAAATAATGTACTTGTTATTTACGTGTTTTAATAACAATTTCGAGTCACTAAATATGAGGTAATGCTTAAATGTTATCTAAACTTTTTGATCATGCGAGTACTTGTACACTTCTGAAGAGGAAGATTTTGTTTTTACTATTTCTATAAGATTTTGTTGTGAAATATAATTTAAAATAATATAAATTTCTACTTCTCTTAGCTTGAATTTTTAGGTACTGGCATTGCATAAAAATATAGATTACTGGTTGGTTATTTTGTGAAGAAAAAAAACAACAAAAACAAAAACAAAAAAAAAAGAACAACACCAAAACAACAAATATTGAAACATTTTCTCTTATTTTCTTCAAGATGTTACCATGGCAACGATGATACATGGTCGAATTTCAAATCAAAGATATATATGTTAAGATTACACCTGCATCAAATCAAGGCAAACATCATATATTTTCAAGAAACATTGGGAAAATATCATAAAACTATCAGTAATTAAAGCAAATCTGGGATTACCTTCCATTTACCCCACCCACTAAAATGATAAAAGAGCAAGAGTCGGACATCCATATACTATACAAATGATATCAATGTACATAAAACTAATGATATTTACACCTTAAATTAAAAAAGTGTAAATATCACCGAAACTATAAATACGAGAAGTGAAAAATACACAGCAGCATCAGTTTTTTAGCCATTTTTTCGCATTATTTTGAAGAACATTTTTCAATTTTTTTAATAAATGCACAAATAATTGAGAAAAATTGACTTACATGGGTGGCAAAACGTGTTTGCTATATTTTGTGAACATCAAGATGAAAAACTATTCGAATTTTCATAAAATTATGACTAAAAAATGATAGATAGTGCTTTTTCATAATTTTGGCGGCCATCTTGGACGCCATCTTGGATTCCTAAAAACGTACCATGATGCGGCAACTCCACCCAAAATTTTCTGACACTTCAGACATTTATCTAATCATTGATATAAAAATTAGTCGGTAGACTTTTTTGCACACGGGAGGTCCCCAGGGACTGGAGTAATAGTGAATACTTGAAGTTTATAATTTTAGTTCCATTGCCTAGTATATAACCCCCTCTTAATTTCTCAGATGTACGTAAATTTGCGGATGATAAAAGCTACAAGAAGATTAGAATAATACTTATCTGCAATGCCCGTTTAAGCACGCACTCATTGATCTTTCAGTGTAATATGTTTAGGATGATGTACTTATGTACATCGATATTAATTATTTTACTTAGAGAATAAATCCAACATCTGACACGCTAAAGAGCTAGGGAAGCTTCTGGGCTTTAGTTTATACATAATTTATTTTAGGTAGATTGTAAAGGAAGTTATACACTTATTTTTAGAGAGTTTGAGATTTCAACCTTCGCCTTCCCCTTCAACGTCTCTCATATATATTTTGGGTAAAACGTCACCGATATGCGTGTAAATTATTTACATCCGACATTGCTACTAAAGTTTTCCATGTTATATCAAGTAAGCCTAAGACTTCTCTTTATTACTGTGTGAAATAAAAAGCTTTGTTTCAGGATTTCTGCTTATTAAGTTATTCGATTATCCATATGTATAATTAGACTAAATTTGATGCGGAACACTATCAATAAGTATAAAAATAATGAAGTTTTGTATTGCTAATAATTTTAACTAAATACATTGAATTGAACCTTAAAGTATGAAGTTATCAACTGATTTTGAGAAGCATTGAGATTTTGTTCAAACTTTAACTTCTACGGCATATTTGTGTCCCCAGGCGGTATCGATTATACTAGATTGGCCTTTTTGTCGTATGAAGTGAAGTTTTGAACGTCCGAAGATGTGATATCACGAAAGTCAAAACTTCAGTCTTTTTTTAACTACTCTGTTCACATACTCGGCATCAAAGACTGAAATCTGGATGGAGGTACATGGCATGACAGTCATTTCACTTGAAAAATAAATAATAACGCGCGATTATCATTTGGTGGAACATTTATTTTCACTACCAGATAAAAACAATCCGTTTCTGTCTGACACTTATAGTTGCGTTTAAGTATAAACATAAAATGGTACTAGTAAGACGGAAAATTCTTTTGAGGTATCAGACAATTTCAAATCTATAATATCATGATGCGAGAAGTTTCCTGTATCAGACGTATGGGATAACTCCATTCTTTACATGCACGGACCCAGAGCCTGGCAGAGGACCATTGTGGGTTAATCCCCCCTTTGATTCTTACATTTTACCAAAAAAATCGGTCTTGAAACTTGGTGTGACCCCACACCTCCTGCCCCCCCCCCCCCCATTAAGTGGGTGACCCCCTGTTTAAAGTTGTTGTCCCCCTAACCGAAATTCCTCGATCTGCACATGCTTTACTTATAAAAATAGTATATTCAAACAAATACATGTATATACCCACATTATTTTGTGAGACAATTTCCGTCTCCGCCTAACATTTCTTGATTGTTTCGCAAGACACATGGTGACTTAGCAAGATTATATTGTGCTGTCAGGGAGTTTGGCATTATACAGAGTCATTTAGAGCCTCTTGATGCCAAGACATATAATATCACGAGACTATCTTACATTTGTTTTAAATCGCTTGTTAAATGTATCCATAACATATGTATATTAGCTCATGTAATCAACATAGGTTAGATTTTCATCAGGTACTTTGTTTATGAGTGTTTACAAGTAAAACGCGTCTTTTAAGTAATTTTAAACTTTTGTGTTTGCTTTATCGCATATATTTAACTTAATTTCAAAGTATTTCGACAAATGCATTTGTAATAGTTGGTGTTGCATGTTTTTGTTTGAAAAATATTAATTGTATACTGTCATCATTTTACATAAAATCTAAATGTTTGGAGCAACACCAACGTGTTTTTACATTGTTCACATTGTTTCGCTTTTTTATCGTAATCGCACTAATATCCATGAGATAATCATATTAATAGAAATGTTTTTATTTAATTTTCATTTTTAAAACCTCTTGTAAAATCCCCGCCCTTTTGGACAATTTATATTAAAATGCACGAAAAAAACGATCATAATTACGGATAAATTGAATAGGCGGATTAAATAAAGTAAGGTCCATTCTAAAGATTGAAATCTCAAGGAATTTTTATCGAACTTCAACGTCATACGTTAACTTCGCAAGAGACGTTGATGGGGAAGGCGAAATTTGAAATCTCAAACTCTCTAATATCTCTCTCGACACCTCATTTCTGATGGAATCCATCCCCATGAGAAAAGAGACCAGTTTCCTTTTTAATGGTGGGGGCCAAACAAGGGAGATATTGGTGCCATTTTTCACGCCTTTGGTACGACGCGGCCAAGGATCGAACCGAAGACTTCCCGCACTCGAAGCGACGCGCTACCACTAGGCTATCGAACCTTAAAACGTATTGTGTAACTTGCACTACCCTCCCCCTAACGGTTCTACCAGCCCATATGGGTTACCAATGGCGGCTATAAAACGCATGCATTACTTTATCCTCACTTGCTTTAGGGGAGTGTAAATAGGAAGGTAGAGAAGAAATCGATACTGGATTTTTTTTGTCATATAGCTTTATACTTAAGTCTCTAAGGAAGCACCGCAAGAGAATATGTTATTGTTAAGTTTGCGGGTAACAGCTACATTACTTAGTTCATCTTTTATTCCTTACTTCTTGAGCAACTCCATTTCAAAGTTATTTTGGATTATCACATGTAGCTCGTTAGAAGACCTATGTTAGGTGAGCAATTAGACTCTGTGAGCTGATATCCTAAAAAATGTTAGGTTTTAGAAAAGCGTTTGACCTTGTAGACCATGATCTTCTTTTACTGAAATTTTAAACATTTTAATCAGCAATAAACTGGTTTAAATTAGTTCTTATTTGCATAACCGTTATCAACTCGTGCAAATTGTCACAAACTGACATACGGGCCTCATTGTATCTGTAGTGTAAATGCAGGTATTGCATCATCTTTTTGTAAATTTTTGAGTTATTGAGGTAAATGTCAGATTTGTCGCATAAAATAACTCTCATGTTTTTCTGTATTTCATAACTTTACTTTCCATGTAAATTTTATTAAATTCGGTTCAGTAATAAGAAAGTTGGTATTTTATAAACTTCAGTAATTCATGTTTTATCCCCAAAACCACTATAACGGGCCTCAAATTGTCAATTTCAATCCGCGCCAAAGTAGTCAGATTTCCCGGCTATATCGTGATTCCCGTGGAAAAGCAAATAGTCAAAGTTCACGCATAAGCCGTGAGTCCCATGAAATTTAGTATTTTTGGCGGGACATTACCCTACAAATAGACTGGGCTAGATATGCCTAGAGCACACCACATTTCGATATCAGACGAATCTATGTCAAATTGATTTTTCTTGGTAGAAATTTATGCTCGATCGAGGTAAGAAATTTATTTGTTAGATTTTTGTATAATTTTTGAATTACGATTTTTATTTAGTAAATTTTTGGTCATTCTACAAAATTCTGTAACGTTTACTTTTCGTCATGTGATTTTGGCTAGTTTCGGTATGTCAGGATAACTTATTAAATTTTTCAGACTTTTGTAAATTATTTCGCAGGAGGAGTCTAAAATGTTTCGTTTATATAAGCTGTAAGATTTGTACTGAAATTTGTGTAACATAAAAATTGTAAAGTACTCTTTTTCAAAAACATATGTCAAACATTTCGTTGTTAATTATGGAACGCCGATACTGCATTGCATTGTTTGTTTGTTTGTTTTGGATTTAACGCCGTTTTTCAACAGTATTTCAGTCATGTAACGGCGGGCAGTTAACCTAACCAGTGTTCCTGGGTTCTGTACCAGTACAAACCTGTTCTCCGCAAGTAACTGCCAACTTCCCCACATGAATTATCAGAGGTGGAGGACTAATGATTTCAGACACAATGTCGTTTATCAAATAGTCACGGAGAACATACGCCCCGCCCGAGGATCGAACTCGCGACCCCGCGATCCACAGACCAACGCTCTTACCTACTGAACTAAGCGGGCGGGCTTGCATTGCATTGTAATGTTAAATCTATGTGGCAAGTCTAGTACCATGTATGTAATACGTTATTGTAATTTGAAATTATTGTGTGCTAGTCTATATACATACAATGTCCGTTTTGTTGTATGGCATTTGATATTATATTTATGCTAGCTTTTGAATAACGTTTATTTCGCATTGCATTGTGCTAATTTGTAGTTGTAAATAATAGCTGCAGTTTATCATTTCCGTATCTATTTTTTTTTCATCATAAACTTTTCATATCTCTTCCATACTTTAATCTTAGACTTTTAAGTAATTAATTTTAAAAATAATGGAAGTAATAAGTGACGTCTTTTAATCTTATGAACTTAGTAGCACATATATTTTGTATAAGTAGCACGTATTATTTATGGGAGCCTACGGAGCTATGGTGTACCCAAAGGAGCAGTTTTATGCCCTGACTTATTTGTTTTGCTATGGTGCTTACCATATGTTATATATTTTAGCTTCTTCCGCCAGACGACTTTTACCTGGTGATGATGTCATAACCCGGAAGTACAATACCCGAGGTTCACTTGTCTTCACTCGCCTGGATGTGATTTTCCCAGCGCAGAGCTTTCGTCCCATAGTTGTGCCGTAAACCGCAAAGACGATGATTTTTGTTATCCTCTGAAGTCAGCTCAGGGATGCAATCACCTACCATCATAGGGAGCCAAAACGGAGTCAACGTATTCACGGTTTAAAGGGACTTTACTTGAAGATATGTTGTATTTTTGTGCTACTTAAAGTTCGAAATTAACGGAAACAACTGTGCCACGTCTGTGCCACGTCACGTTAAAACGGAACTGTCAGTGTTAGAACTTTATATCTAGAGATACTGAGCTCAGATTATTTTCTTTCTTTCTTATAATCAGATTTTTTTTCATTTATCATTTATTCATTGTATATAATCATTTTATGTAAATAAAATTTGTAAATATTGTAAAGGGTGTTGATTTGTTCTGATAGTTGTTGTCCCCGGTACGTCCATCCTGTCACACAAATAAATAGTTAACTCTCAAGTAACGAAAGGTAAAATTTCATGTGCGTGCCTCAATGGTCAATTTTAGGGCCTCTTCTGTGTCTCATGTTTATCAATGACCTACCACTTACAACTGGAAAAACAGTGACATCTACTGGCCATTACATGGATGATACACCATTTTGTGATTTTCAACAAAGAAGGGATTTGCTACAGACAAACGTAAGTGCTTATTTAACTACAAAGATATTTTACTTGGAAAAAGCGCAGGCGGAAAACTTCTTGGCATATACTTTCAAGATAATCTAAGATAGGATACTCATATAACACATTTTTGCCAAAAAGAAGCATCATATGTTTGGTTATTGTATAGAATCAGAGATTTTAACAGTATCATAGCGAACTTTGTTTAATAAAGCATATATTCAACCGCACCTAGATTACTTTGCTATTATTTGGGCACAAACAAAATTATAAGACTACCACACCAAGACTGTCGCACTACTTTTGGTGACGAATTTCAAGATTTTGATCAAACTTTGAAATTATTTGATATTCAAAGATTTGACAAGCGTATTTCTTTTCCAAAAGGCATGCTTTATGCATAAAGTGTCAACTGGCTTACATTATATAAATGAAATGTTTTTACAAAAGCTACAAACAAATATCTTATCCTGAACATTGCAAACTAAATATTTTATATACCAAATACAAACTTTAAAATATCTAAAGGTTGTCTTTTATATTCAGGGCCAGTCGTAGGGAATTGTTTGCCAATAGAAATCAAAACCCCGTCCTCATTGCCATTTTTTAAATTCAACGGTACTAAATGGATCGATGGATGAAATGGATTTTAATGCTAACTACATTTCATTTCTTTGTTTATGAATATATAATTTCTTTGACCTCTGTTATATATTTGTTACTATGATCATAATACTGTTCATTCTAGTCCTAAAAGGGCCCAATGAAAGATTAGCTAAGCTAAATGGGTTACCCTCTATAAATAAAAAAACTTATTTACCTACACACTTACACTCTTATTTACTGACCTACTTATTTACTTAGATGCTATAGTGAAGCCGATTTTGAGGTTAAACATATAAAATCATTATGTAGCATGTTATTGACATAGGATTAAGTTTAGCTACAAATTAATAGTAATTAAATTATATTATTATATCTACTTATTACCAATCGTTGGTCAAAAGATAAAACAAATGGATTATAATACTATAATAAAGGTGAAACACTAATTTAATCAAAAGACGCATTCTGCATATAGCGAATCATACTACTATTATCTAGAAAGAAAACAAGCGCTCAGTCGTTCAGTTTGTGACTTCACAATCTTCATTCGGCACGGCATTGTGTGAGTGAATTCTGGCCATGAGAAGGCAAGACCGTATTACCAGTAGTACTGGTATCGCGTCTTTCCAATTATACGCATCCTTCTCCTCAAAATTTACAACAGGAAATATTTTTGATTGAGGAATTGTCAGTTGCTTAGATGCTTTATCTACAGCATCTCGTATCAACCTACACCGAAACAGATTTTTAATGTCATATTTCACATGCGGTGAGAGCTTATCTGCTTTTGTCAGAACAACCATTACAGGGATATCTGAAATGGAGAAAAGACAATACTTGCAATCTCCGTTAGCACAATAGTATACCAACCTTGTTGAAAATACTTTTCACTTAATAACATTTTAAAGGTACAGTCATGGCTGTATAGAATGAAACCTAAAAATCGTCTGTATCGCACCAGGATTGTACTTACTGCACTGTTTGAACAGGAAATGAAAGTCTTAAGGTTTTAGTAATGTGGTCTTTTCTCAAAGTTAGTATTCCTCACATTTTTGATGGTATATAAAATATGTCTGTTTAAAACCAATTATACTCATTTCATTAAAAATCATAGCGTGCAATCACGATTTTTTTCTGGTAGCATTACATTTGAAAGATAATATTTATTAAGTGCCGAAACTTTGTTGCAAAAATTGGATGTTATCCTTTCAGAAAAAATTATGGTAGTTTGGACTGGAATGTTTTAGAGATCATGTTACATCATTTGATTAAGACTATAAGATTATACCTGAGTAGCGTGATAAATATTGTTGCCCGTCTCGACGGGTCGGTATTTCAATTTAAAACTACGAAACAAGCCGACGCTTTCGAATTCCATGGAGGAGTTTTTACCTTGCCTTTTGTGCGAGCAACTGCAAAAGTATTATCAAGCTGTGAACCAGCTATTGCAATATCTGAACCAAAGAAGACACTTTCTAAATAAATGCTGTTTATGTTTGGCGTAACTGGTCGATGAAATATAACTATATTATGTATTTCATAAATTTCTCAATCTCAGTTATGTTGAGTACTGGCATGATGAACTGATAACCTTGTAAGGTATATATACTAGATATGAAT
>NW_026460269.1:0-66523 GCF_021730395.1 Mercenaria mercenaria | reverse complement strand
CAGCAATCTTTCCTGTGTTGGGTATACTAGACCCTTGTCTAGAGAGAACAGACCCCCTATATAAGTCAGAGTTTGTGTTGGTTCCAAAATGGATTTCTTCTTGTTGATGATGAAACCTAGATCGTACAGGAGATTTAACAAAATACTGCGATCTTGTAACAGTAACTGTTTTGTTTTGTTTAGAGAAAGCCAATCGTCTAGATATGATGCTAGACGCAAACTCTGTTTGCGTAGGTAAGACACAACTACTGTTGTCACTTTTGTAAAGACGCTCGGTGCCACTGTTGGCCCGAAACAAAGAGCCCTGAATTGATATACTGTCCCTTTGTAACAAAAGCGGAGATATTTTCGATGTTTTTGAAATATTTCTATGTGAACGTATGCGTCTTTGAAATCTAGATTTATTGCAAAGTCTCCCATGTGAACTAGGTTCATCACCTTTTTTAAAGTATCCATTTTGAAATGCCTTTTTAGGAGATACCTGTTGAGAGGCTTCAAGTTTATCACTGGTCTCATGTCGCCAGTTTTCTTTTTTACTAGAAAGAGTGTACTGTAAAAACCTGAATTTACCTTGTGTTTTGGAACTACCTCTATTGCTTGTTTTTTTTAACAGTTCCTGAATTTCTTCTTCTATTAAATTTTGATTTTCTAAAGGAACTCTTGTATGCTTGACTCCCGAAAAAGGAGGTTTTTGAACAAATTCCAATTTGTAATCCATTTTGATAACTTCTAAAACGCATTTGTCTGGGGTAATCTCTAACCATTTTGTCAAAAAATGTTTCAGTCTGCCTCCCACAGGTATCTCTGGCTTTTTTACTATGATACTTACTGAGTCATTTTCTAGCTGCCTAGCGGACGTCCTCTATCATTGGACTTCCAGGCTGATGTGCTGGCTCCACCTCTTGTGCTTTTTGCAGTGGATTGTTTGAGACCCATAGACACTGTTCGTTTTTCTCCTGCTCTTGACACCCTTGGGATACGAAAATCAGATAATTTCTTTTCAGACTTGTCATAGCTTGATCTGTCATAGGAACTTTGATATCTATCATACGAGTTCTTGCCATCATATGCTGGCCTTTTTGCAGGAGGTTCTCTATCTCTACTGGATGAGTAGGACTTACTCTTGGTACCTGAAGAACTTGACTTTTTGCTTTCATGTAAGTCAGGTAGTAATTCATCAACTTGTTTACGTTTTTCTTTTCTAGATTTCAGCAGAGACTCAAGTTGGGACCCAAAAACACCATCGGTTTCAAGCGGTAAACTGTAAAGTTCACTTGAATCATTTAACTCATATAAAGCAGTTTCAGACATTGCTACGGCACGCCTAAAATGTGATGGAATGCACCAGCACGACCAATTTGATCTAATGTGTGAGTTGTCATAGCGAAAGTATCTTTAATACGTTTTTCAAAGTCCTCTTTACTGAAAGAATCAGACTGTACACACTGGAGCATTGCAGCTTAATTCTGTTGTACTTACAACTGCATAATAATACCCATTCTTGCAGCGTGAGACCCTTTATAGGCAATGCGCTCCACTGCCTTGCAAGGTTGAGTGTAAAGTCCCTTACATCAGTCCTTGGTACTTGAATATGCAGCATCTTTGCCATGACGACGAATGAGGCGTTTCTCAATCAAAGGATCCATGGATGGAACCTCTAAAAGCTTCGAAGCTTCAGGTCCCACTGGAAATAAACTGACATTTTCTTGATTAAAAATAGACAGAAAATGTGGATCTGAACAACGATAAATGTTTTTTCAAAATTTCCATTTGAGCATCGTCAAGTTCAATACCAACACATTCTTCCTTTTTCGCAAGCAAAGCATCATCACCAAAAAGATCACGTAACAAAGAATTAGTTTTACTGCTCAAATTATCTTTATTACAGTCACTAATGGAGTTCTTCACACGTTCCCGTGAATTATTTGACCTAGAACCACGGCCACAAGAATCCTCTGGGTCAATGCAACTTCTGCCATCTAGAGACAAAACATCATCATTGACAGTCATTTTCAACAGAAGAAATAGAAGGAGACCTATACCGTGATGGACTAGGTGAGCTAGAACTTAAACTACCACGACTTCTACCTTCTACCTTTATTTTTTGTCAGCAAGTTCAAAAATCGAAAAACAAATAGAGGAGAAACAAAATACGTCTTTTCAGAAGCGCCGATAAAATGAAACTAACGTGTTTGGGAGAGATGCGCGTGCGCACCGGTGTATTGTGAGTTTTACACGCTGTAAAAATCACTCACGGGTGGGTTATAGCGGACTAAATTAAGCCGATAGAATATGCTAATAGTAATGTAAGGTAAGTTTTTTGTAAGAAATGAAAGTCAGCCCCGCTCTTCTCCCCGACTCCGATTCGTAACGTTTATCAACTAATATAGACCTTTCTTTATATTCCGAGCCGTTTGTGAATAGGTTGTTCTAAACTAAAGTAGCATAGTTTTGGTTAGAAAACTCACCAAAAATTTGCTCTAAAATTTCCACGGGGAGGCCCCCGGACTCCTCCTCCCACACTCTCCCCTTGAGTAACATCTAAACTGATCACGCTACGACCACTGACACGCTGTCGGGACTTGGGCTGTTAATCGTTTACCGGGAAAATGTACTGAACAGCGAGTCTGTTCTAGATAACTTCACTAGAAGGAAGAATAGGAAATTGGCGCTTATTTTTTTAATGAACTGAAATATATTTTACATCCGTTAATTCGATTTTCTACCATCAGAATAATATGCATATAATAATTTTACACGACTTTATACAAATTAAAGTTATACTACTGTTTAAGTTAACATTATTAACCAGGCCGAAATATCATTTTTTGGTGAAATTAATTTTTAAAAAAATCATTATTGTTGGAGAAACGTCATTAGAAAGACATCGCGGAAGTAAGCATTTAAATGTTTTCTCTACATTTTTTGAAACGAAAAAGATTTAAATGACAATATCGCTTGTAATGTCAAAAAATCCACTTTGCAAAAATAAATGTAATTACATGAAACACATGTATTCAACACGTTTTATTGACTCTATTTCTTGTGACAGTACTCCCAGATTGCACCACAAACGTTCTAGCAAACGAAACATTTTCGGGGGAACATGCCCTCGTACACCCCTAGAATGCTTGCGTACACATTCTCCAAGGCCTAGCTACGCCCCTGTTAGCATTCACAAACAACAAACACAAAGGTAGATGGGAAATGGTCGCGACTTTATTTCATTGATATCATGGCATATAGCATGTTTACATTTTAAGAAATGAATATGAACACAAGAAAAATCACTAGCTAAATTGCATAGCAACTTACAGGCCACGAAAAGAGGTAGAAGTCCGTTTTATAGGCTGACAATGAAGAAACTGGTAAATTACAGAGATTTCTCTATTCACAGCCGATGAGAAAGCGAGGCGAATTGCTCATTGTTTACTTTAATTCATGAATTGCTATATGCCATACCGGAATGCACATACGGTCACATGTGTATTGAGGGCCACTAAATATTTTATGCAATAATATTCGTCAAATCAATACACAGAATGCTGTATTACATTAGCTAAAGGGTATATAAAAGGAATAACTCACCTTCGCTAATTAAAGACGTAAACAAGATACTTTTTTACCATTTATATTGAAGTTCAAGCTGTATTCTGTTTTACCATAACCGTTACCTTTATATTTGTAGCTGAAACTAGGCGTCATGTTCTCTCGTACTGAAATTTAAAACAAAGGCCTTGACGAATTAAGAACATTTATAAATTGTTACATCTTAATGATTTATAATTTGTAACAAATTATATATGAATCTTTAAAGTATGCTAGCGGTTATACATGTGACCTAATATGAATCAAAACATATGCCAATACCTGGCTTGCTAATACTGTTACTGACAGAAATAGTATGAACTAGACATCATAATCTTCTCAAGCTCATATCCGAATGCCTGCAATTTCATAACTGCATACTGGTCACAGCCGATATCGTTTTACGGACGTTAGAAGCGACTTATGATAAAGACAAAAGCGTTTGCTGCAGTAGAGCAATCAATTTGATTTTCCTTTTGTACGGCAGACGGGTTGCTTCTTAAATGCTGCATGTAACCCTGAACGTGGTTCAAACACCCAACAGAGAGCGACAAGTGATCCGTACCTTATGACTAATATTTTATCGACTGCAATGGCCTGTTTAAAATGAATTATATCTAATATTTTCATAAATATATTTATATCATTCCTTTTAAAGTTTCTGAAATATTTACCAATGAAAACAGTTTCAAACAGCTTCAAAACTAAGCCAAACGTAATTTTACCTTTTACCTGTCGTTTACCTTTTACCTTGATTCATTTTACCTGATGTTTCCCCCTAATGTTGGAGCATCGCTAGCAAACTGAAATACTTAATGATTACAATATATTAAAACGAATTAGTAATATGGAACATTTTCATAATTATTTAGATCAGTAATTGTCAACATCATCATCATCATCATCATCATCATCGCCATTGTTGTCTTATCATCATCAGAATTTTATCACCATTGTCATCTTTACCATCATCGACGTCACCATCGTCCTTAACGTACTATAATGTACCAACTTAACATCATATCATTATCATTTCGTAATACCACAATCATTATTGTCATCATTATCATGCCATCATCATCGTCATAACAGATTCATTATACCATATCATCATCGTAATCAAAAAGATATTATCGTGTAATATCATATCATGTTATTCTCATAACGTACCATCATGGTAATCGTTATCATCTCAGCATTGTTGTATCATCATATCATCATCATGTTATATCATTATCATCATCATCAATTATAATTATTATCATATTTATGATCGTAATATAATAGTACTTTCAACGCCATATTGTCACCAAATCATCATCATACCATCATTATCATATCATTATGATCGTATAGACACAAACTGTGTATCACCATATTATCATTATAGCATAAACATCATCATCATGAACAACATTAATGTCATTTTGTCATAATATCACAATCATCATCATACCACCATCATCATCATCATCACCATCATAATAACCGTATCATACTAGATACATATCAGTGCATATCGTCATTATCATCTACAATACGTGTCACCACTTTATATCATGCTGTCAAAACTGAATATTTTGATACCGATATTTTAGTCAACATTATCAATATTGTCAGTACTTTCGATTATCTCAAATTACATTAAATTAAGCTTTTGTTACATGACAATTGTCCAACTATTAACAAATTTACATGTGCACAGAGCTGGAGATTTTGAATGAATGTTTATTATAGCTGAATATTGTTCTAAAACAAGCTTTGTTATGCACGATAACAACAAAATTGTATCAAATTTATCTTCCTTTCGTGGCCTAGCAACCATTCTTTCTCCAGAATTCCATCCAACCAACGTAACAGCTTAAATTCATACTACAAGGTAACTTTTATACAGCAATTTTTCTATCGATGTTGTTCGGACGATTTCAGCTAGCAAACTGGTTCAAGGGCGTGGCAAATACATGCACGGACTTCTCGTGTTTTTTGCCGCCAAGCGTGTAGATTATAGATTAACGAAACAAACCGTATAACGGAATGCAGCTAATAATGAATAATAGCCGACAAGTAATCTCTTTCAACATGACAATAAGTACATATATATCACCAAAAAATAACACCATTTATTTCTACAAGAGAACATAAATGCATTTAATTAAATCTAATAATGGGAGGTAATGAAATATATGGCACCCCTCATGCCCCCCCACCCAATACTGGCTTAATAGGAATTTACATTGAATGGAATCCGCAACACTGAAAGTACGTCCGCCTTGCGCAACCAAGCAGACATAAAACATGCTTGGTTTAATAAATTCTGACCATTAAGTAATGAAATGTTGTGCACAATCCATCATGCACACAGAGGTTATTTTACAATTTAAAATCAAAATCGTTTTGTTCAATACAATAAAAGTCATTTAAACTCAGAAATGTTTAGGTAAACTTACTGTTTATTCCGGTCAATAGGTAATAGGTAAAGGTCGCATTGACATTGAGACTGAAAACAGTTTCTGATAAATAACTTAAGAATGCTTTGACCTACAGGCTTCAAAGGATTAATCCTGTAGTCAGTAGATAACTCCTATTGTTTTGGAGGTCAGTTGGTTAAAAAACAAAGGTAAAAGTTATCAGGTCAATTCAATGTGCCTTTATGATAGAGATCCGCTTAACCATTATCATGCTGGACACGACTGACTCTGCCTTTGCGACTAGTGAAGATCATGATCAGCCTGCACATCCGCACAAGATCTGCAATGTTCGCCACTCAGTCAGTATCTTTCTGGTAAGCACCCCTTTTTACAGTTAATGGTACTGTCAAAATTGAAACAAGAGGGCCATGATGGCCCTATATCGTTCACCTGAATAGAGTGTTTTGCTTGAACAAATTTCTACTTTTGAAATCTGTAAGTGGTCCAGATCCTTTTGCTGTAGCTTAAAAAACAAGGAAACAGGTCAGTAGGTCACAATATAGGCAGTGAAACCTGGCTGTACCCTGCGGTATCTGACCAAGAAGTACTTCCAACAGGCTATCGCTTCATTGCAAGAAGGGACAGAACCTAAGACCGGCATGGCGGAGTCATCATTGCTGCCAAGGGCTCCATCACCGGCACCTCCCTGCAGCTTGACACTCATGCTGAAATTACTGCCGCCTCCATCGTTTGTCGAGGTCAGCGACCATGACGCTGTTTTCATTCAAGCACAAACATCAGCATCTCGTGTCAAACCACCACCGAGAAAGATACTCCTATGGAAAAATGCGGACTCTACAAACATCCAGTCAGCTGTCAGTAACTTCAGCACTGACTTCATCGCTAGATATGACCACAAGTCCGACGTCAACACCCTGTGGACGACTTTTAGGAACTTTGTTGAGGATACCATCACAGCCCACGTACCATCTAAGATGACCTCCCCACGCTTCAACCAGCCTTGGATCACGAGGAAAACCAAGCGTCTCTCCAGAAGGAAAACCTCTCTACAAGAGGCAACAACACCCTTGATCTGTTTATCACGAACCGCCCATCACTTGTGAGCCGTTGTAAACCAGTACCAGGAGTCAGCGACCATGACGCTGTTTTCATTCACGCACAAACATCAGCATCTCGTATCAAACCACCACCGAAAAAGATACTCCTATGGAAAAATGCGGACTCTACAAACATCCAGTCAGCTGTCAGTGACTTCAGCATTGACTTCATTGCTAGATATGACCACAAGTCCGACGTCAACACCCTGTGGACGACTTTTAGGAACTTTGTTGAGGATACCATCACAGCCCACGTACCATCTAAGATGACCTCCTCACGCTTCAACCAGCCTTGGATCACGAGGAATGTGAAGCGTCTCTCCAGAAGGAAAAAGCGGGCATTTCACAGGGCCAGAGCCTCCGGGAAAGAAGCGGACATGGGCCGCTACAAACAACTAGCCAAGGACACCAAATATGAATCCAGATGTGCCTATAATTCTTACATCAGGGACCTTGTCTCAACTGACAGAAATCCCAAGAAGCTGTATGCCCTGGTAAAGGGGAAGAGATGTGATAAGAACGGCATATCTCCCCTAAAATCAAACGGTGTCACCCACAGCGACCCCACCACCAAAGCGAAAATCCTCAACAACCAGTTCAGCGGTGTGTTCACCAGGGAGGACACATCCCATATCCCGTCACTTGGAACCAGCCCGCATCCCAGCAAGCACAACTTTAGCATTGGAATCGAGGGTGTACGGAAGCTCCCTGCTGACCTTGATGTGTACAAGCCTACTGGTCCAGAAAATATTCCAACAAAGTTCCTCAAAGACTACGCAGAAGAACTGGCACCTTCTCTTGCTCTCATCTTCCCTGCATTTGTTGAACAAGGTGAAGTACCAACCGACTGGCGGCATGCAAATGCCATGCCCATTTTCAAGAAGGGAGATCACAGCGATCCTGCCAACTATCGGCCCATATCCCTCACCTCTGTCTGCAGTAAACTTGTTGAGCACATAATTCATAGCCAGATCATGGCCCACCTCGACAAGCACCATATACTGTCGGACCAGCAGCACGGATTCAGGAAGAGACGATCCACCGAGAGCCAGTTGATCCTCACTTTACTCGACCTCGCAGAGGGCCTCGAGGAGAGCGAACAAATTGACGCGGTCTTACTTGATTTTAGTAAGGCCTTCGACATGGTTTCCAGCGAGCGACTTGCCAGCAAAATTGAGTTCTACGGCATTAGAGGAAATCTGTTGCAGTGGATAGGAAGTTTCCTGGTCAGCAGATCACAGAAAGTCTTGGTAGAAGGAAAGTCATCTGACTCAGCACCGGTTACATCTGGAGTGCCACAGGGATCAGTCATCGGTCCTCTACTCTTCCTGTTGTATATCAATGACCTCCCCCAGAAAGTGTCATCAACCTCCCGTCTCTTTGCTGACGACAGACTCTTGTATAGGAAGATCCGCTCCATCGAGGATGCCAAAGCCTTACAAGACGACCTAGACAGGCTCCAACAATGGGAACGGGACTGGATGATGTCATTTAATCCTTCGAAGTGTGAGGTTGTTCGCTTCACCAGGAAGATATATCCTACCAAGGCGGCCTATTTCATCCATGGCAGCGAACTCCAAGTCGTCAAGGAAGGCAAGTACCTAGGCGTGTATCTTGATGAGAAACTCTCAATGAACACACATGTCGCAACCACTGCTAGAAAAGCGAACAACAGCCTCGCCTTCCTCAGGAGAAACCTGACGAGTTGCCCACAGGAAGTCAAGGCCCAGTGTTACCAGACGCTCGTCAGGCCTATCCTTAAGTATGCCAGCACTGCATGGTATCCGCACACTCAGACCAACATCGACCGACTTGAGGCTGTCCAGCGACGTGCAGCACGCTTCGTAAAGTGTGCCTTCCGCACTACCAGCAGCACAAGTCAGATGATTGCAGACATCGGTTGGCAACCCCTTCTCAATCGTCGCTCCAACGCCAAGCTGGTAATTGCGTACAGAATCGTCACACCACCAGTGAGGTTTTTCAATCCTACCTCGATCAACACCCGTGGCCACTCCATGAAATTCTATCTTCCGTTTTGTGGCAAAGATGCCCTGTATTACTCCTTCTTCCCCTCCACCTCCAGACTATGGAACCAGCTCCCAGAAGAAGCCATCATGTCTACAGCGTCGCGGCCTTCAAGAGGAGCCTGGTGACAGGGTCCCACTAGTTCAGCACATCGTTTTTTATCTGCTTTTAACTCTGCACTTTAAATGTTTGACAGCCGTACACACCACCTTGCACATACACCACTGTACGACGTTGCCCCATAGTGGGACCTGTACACAAATAAAAGAAGACATTGATGATCACTGAAAGTCTGTTTAAAGATCGGCAAGCAAAAATATACATGTCATCCAAATTTCAAAGCTGTATCTTAAAAATCAAGAAGGTAGGTCAGTAGGTCACGTTCAAGGTTACTGAAAATCAGTTTTAAGATCAGTGTGCAAAACTGTACATGTCGTCCGAATTTCAAGGCTGTATCTTAAAAAAACAAGAAAAGAGGTCAGTAGCTCACATTCATGGTCACTGAAAGTCAGTTTTAAAACTGTACAGGTCATCCAAATTTCATGGCTGTATCTTAAAAAACAAGAAAGTAGGTCAGTAGGTCAAGGTTACAGTCAAGTGACCCCTTACTTGAGGTCATAAGTAATTATAATAAAACAGTCTAGGAAATATTTTTTTTCCTATATAACTCATATAAAAACTATGTGACCCTCGGGGCGGAGCCTCTTTTCACCCCAGAGGCGTAATTTGAACAATCTTGTTAGATTGCCACTAGGCACTGCTACATACTGAATATCAAAAGCCTAGGCCTTGAACTTTCAGTCAAGAAGATCTTCCTATGTAAGTCTATGTAAAACTTGGGACCCACAGGGCAGGGCCTCTTTTTACCCCAGAAGCATAATTTGAACAATCTTGGTAAAGGACCACTAGGCAATGCAACATACCAAAAATCAAAAGCCTAGGCCTTGCATTTTTCAGACAAGATGATTTTTCCCCTATATAAGTCTATGTAAAACTTGGGACCCCCGGGGCAGGGCCTCTTTTCACCCCAGGGGCATAATTTGAACAATCTTGGTAGAGAACCACAAGGCAATGCTACATACCAAACATCAAAGGTCTAGGTCTGTTGGTTTCAGACAAGAAGATTTTTTTTCCTATTTGTCTATGTTAAACTTGAGAACCCCGGGGCGGGGCCTCTTTTCACCACAGGGACATAATTTGAACAATTTTGGTAGGGAACCATAGGTAGTGCTACATACCAAATATCAAAGGCATAGGTCGTTTGGTTTCAGACAAGAGGATTTTTTCCTATATAAGTCTATGTAAAACTTGGGACCCCCAGGTCGGGGCCTCTTTTCACCCTAGGGGCATAATTTGAACATCTTTATAGAGGAACATTAGACGATGTCACATGCCAAATATTGAGGCTCTTTGCCTTGTGGTTTTGGACAAGAAGTTTTTCGTATATAAGTCTATGTAAACCAAACATAAAAGCCCTATGACCTGTGGTTTTGGAGAAGAAGATTTTTAAAGTTTTTTCCTTTCGGTTGCCATGGCAACCCGAGGTCTACATGGAACTGAATTCTCTGAATAAAATTTAAAGAAGGAACATCCCTGTGTAGTTTCATCAAAATTGGCCTGATGGTTTAGGAGATGTTGTTTAAAGGAAAGTGTGGACGGACGGACGGACGGACGGACGACGGAGGTGAGCGATCACAATAGCTCACCCTAAAATGATGGTCAAGTTCCTGATAGAAATTTAGCAGGATGAGGGTTAAACCTGTGCACATTTGAATATTAAGGAAGAAACTCAAGCTCTTCTGAGGTTTTTTTACTTTACCCAGCAATGTTTCGATAAAAGAAGTTTTTCAATAATTCGTAATAAATACAAAAAAAATCCAAAAGATTTTGCTTTCAAAGTTTTACCCGATACATATTGATTCAAGAAAAAATATATGCTTATTATTTTAAGAAACATGTTACAAAATTTTATATTGATTACTACAGGTATAACGAAAATTCACGCTTATGGTTTATTTCAACTCAAGAATATTTAACTTACTTTATAGTTTATTTATTTAGTTGTAATGTGCAGCTGTCTAAATACCCTGTTTTTCATATAGACAAACTAATTTTTGCAAAATATTGTTTTGTCAAGTATTCGTTACATATTATGCAACATCTAAGAAAATTTGAGTCAAAACCTAAGCTTCAAAAAGGAGTTATTTTGAGTTATGTATGCATTAAGCTTTAAAAGGGATTCAGTAAACTACGAGTAAATGGCTGACCTTTTAATGAAGATGGTCTAGCTACGATAAAAAACCTTAAAATGTACTTTTTTACCTCGTTTCAATGGCTTAGTTAATTGGAATAACATTATGCATTATTTACAGTTAGACAGAAATATGAAACTTTATTCCAATCAATCATTGCTCCCAGCCAACAAAATATATGGGACCCATATGGGCCCCTTATATATTCCTATATGAGAGCCACATGGGATTTGCAAACTGGATTGGCATGGGTCCCACTTCGAAGAGACATTGTATATGGGTCCCATATGGGTCCGTTGTGGGCATATACTTAGAATATGGGTCACATATGGGACCCGTGTGGTACATTTTCCCAGATATAGCCCATATGGGCCCCATCCAGGCTTGCTGGACTGGCTCTAACGACATACAACTGAGCAATTGCTTAGCCTGTGCTGTTTTTAATAGGCTGGAAAATTAAACTGAACCTAAGACGATAAAAGCGTAATGAGCGATGCAAGTTTGTTTACCCAAATGGAACAAGAATATGTCTGTAAAGATTCAACTGACACGGTGTAATTATTGTTTCGGCTGTCTATTTACGTTGATTTCAGTGTTTTTAACAAATAGGACTATTAAATGCAGTGAAATGAAATACATGTAGCATGCTGAATAATGTGTAATTTTTACCTTTTCATCGAACAGAATGCCCAGTCGATATGCAAATACAAAACGCAATATATTCTACAAAACAACTCTATTTATTTGTTGCAAGTTAATCGTACAATCTGCCTCGTTAAGCGGATGTTTCCCTGTCAGCTATTTGTTTTTTGTTTTTTGTTTTTTTAAAATATGCAGTGTCTTTAGTTCATGTTTTTGCCATTGTCTGTCTATGAATTTATATCATACATCTTGTATATTACAGGTAGGATATAATTTGATTAAACGTATTAGGTTTGGAGTGACATTTACTTTCCGTCTGGTCTGGTGTTTGTGTATGTCGCTGATATGTTTATTATTAATGTAATTATTCTTCGATGGAAGAAAAAGCAGCATTTGTGTTAACAACCTTCTCAAAGTAGAGGTTGTACATTTCTCTCCAGGAACTCATGAAAATTATACGTACAAATCAATCTCAGCTCAAACTTGCAATTGAACCAGCCCGCTTAGCTAAATAGAGAGAACGCAGATTTACGGTTCGTGAGACTGTGTGTTTGACCCCTGGGCGAAGCGTATGTTCTTCTTGACGATTTGACGGTTTGCTCGTCATTAAATAACTGAAATACTAAACCCAAAACAAACAAATAAATTTGCAAGATCTGATTTCAAATAATCCTCAATCCTATTGTTAGTATTACTTTAAGATGACAAAGAAATGGTAAATCACTCAAGTTAAAAGGTTTTCACTGCAAATCACAATTACTAAAGTATCATTGAAGTAATAACTTTCATACACATGTTTATATTTCTACAGTATTTTTTTCTTGTTTCGTTCTTGATCTGCTCTTTCAAATACAGGTTTGTATGGCGTCGATGGTACTTTTAACATTTCAAATTAAAAAACCTTGACTGATCTTACCAGTGTAAAAATGGACGGCATAAAGGCTGATAGATATATGCTTTTATAAAGTAAAATGTAGCTTTTGTTTTTTAATGTGTCCTCCCTTTTGAAAGGGCGAGTCATTTGGACTAATCAGGTATCTTTGTCTTGTACACATTAGGTTTTCAAATTCTATATCTAAAATGCCGGGCACCAGACAGCTATGCAGCTGGCAAGCTTAACTAGAATAAACAAATGCGTTTGTAAACATGGACGGTTCCAAACTGAAGGGGATCCATGCTCAAAAGTAATGACAAAATACAATACATATCGCATATCCGTAGCCGTGACCAACCTATAAACCGGGCCAGTCTATTTTGTAAGTACAACAAAACTGTGGAGGATACGGAAATTATTTACTGCTGTTTAAGGATAAACATCGATATAAGACTACATATAAAAATAATAACAGAGGAAATACACGTAGAAGTGTTCAAAAGAAAATGGCTCATGTAAGTTCAGTAACTAAAATTGATCTTTTATTTTATTTTATCATCAAGTTAAAAAACGACGTAAAACCGACACTTCTTTAATGTTTTCCATTGGTTCTATTTTTTATTGTATTAATGAAAATAAATTCAATAAATTTATACTGTCTGCTAATGGAGAGTGCCAACCTTTCATGTTGTAGAAACTCGTCATCCAAACCTATACATTTCCAATTTTATAATCCACTACAAAGATGTTCAAATTGTGTACTTGTACATTGAAGTACAATTCGTACAATTTGTTTGATATTAGTTTGTTTCTTAGTATATTGATTCCATAATGACTAGATTTCTTGAAGAAAAGTTTCCCTTGTTACTCTGTCTTCTGCAAGGGCAATGAGTACATGCGTTTAAGGTACTTAAGGACTGCATTTATATAAATATATACCAGAGCATTTTTGTGTTTTACGTTCCATAATGACTAGATTTTTTGAACAGTTTTAAAGAACAGTATGTGCCTGATTTTGTCTGTCACTGATCTCGCTTTGAAAACCCTTCAAGCTATCTTATGCCATTTCGGTAATTCTACCAAGTTCGGTAATTCTACTTTTAAAGGAGTTCCCAAAATTAAAGAAGTCTAAAGTGTAAATGCCAAGGAGACTGCGTCGAATGCTTGCTGAAAATCTATGAGAACAGCAAGCCAGGTATATTCTAAGGGTTAGTTTCAAACAGAATATCATAAACAAGTCTGATGTTTTCCGCTTAAAATTTATTTATTGGGTTACCCGTATTTCTTATTTAGATTCGCACATATTGTAGTGTAAATATTTATGCCACATGTTATGTATTTCAGTGAAGCATTATTCGGGTTTATACTTATAGACCAAATTGGTATTTTAATACAGATGCAACTGTATCAATTTGTTTATAACTGAAATAAGACTTATAAAATGAGTGAGTCGTGTGTTGGTGTAACTGTTAAATCTGTGTGATTATGTCTTTAATGACAAGGATGGATATTTACACAGCTTGCAGTGGTAAGTTTCATATATAGTCATACAAGTCTATCATGATAATTATGTACCGGTATCACTCTTTACCAACTGTCTTCTGCAGATCTCCTAACTTCTCCACTATTCTCGTTTTCATCCCTTCATTTTTCTTTATATTGTATGTTTCGCTAGCCAACATTGCATTTTTTCTCTTAATTTCAATTGGCAAGTCTGTTAGTACCTTTTTCCCCTCTGAGAATTGGACTTAAGAACTTAGAGATCGCTAGATCTCTATCGCTAAACGACTGAAACCTTACTATTATAGGTTTATGACCATCTCTTTCATATGGTGTTCCATGGCAATTCATAAACTGCATTTTGTCTACTCTTTCTTCATTAATACACCGTATTTAATTTGTCTTAAAAAAGATCTCTTGGTGACAATTAGGCTCTCATACCTTTGCTCTTTAAATCCATAGAAAAGAAGACTATACTTTCTTTCTTGCTTTTCTGGCAATAAAAGCTTTTTCATTTCATCAATTTCAGAATTTATTTTACAAAATTTTGTATTTTATAGATCTATAAACTCATCATGTTTCTCTTCTCGGTAGCAAGACTGCTCTCTAATTCATTTACCTTTGACTTGATTTCTTTTACTTCCTTCTTTATATCATTAATCTCCATTCTTACTGACCTAATCTCTCTTTTGAGCTCATCAAAGACATGTGTGAGTTTTTCATCAAGCTTAGATATCTTCTTGTCTATTTTATCATCGAATTCTTTGTAGAGGTCCCTAAATTTTTATTTAAATTCGGATAATTTTTTTTCAAACTAGCCAGATGTATTGTCCTCCTCCTTTTCTTCTTTGTTCCTTTGTTTATCATTTTCTGCTTGTGTTATTTTTTCTTACTGCTTTGTTATTTCTCCAAGAGAATTTACCACAGAATCTCTTCTAGCAGAACCTGCTCTATGTGCCATCACTAACCCTCAAAGATTTAGTTTTTCATAAAACTTGTATTGATTTAATGTCTGGAAACTGTTGCAAAAATCGTTTCTTTTGTTGTATTGTACTGCAAATTGATCTTGCTTTTAAATTTAGTTAATGGATTTCATTTTTTCTTTTCAATGTCATCTTCTCTAGTTATCATATGTGGGTGGGGTACACGTGCTCACTCTTTCCATACAATCTTATTGACTCAGTATATGTATTAGTGTCTATTTTCGCCACAGTACATTTAGACGAGGACATAAGGCATCTCCTCCTACTGAATATAGCTTGAGCAAACCGTCGTTATTATGTATTTTCACTTTATTGCCTACTTCTCTTTTTGTTTATGTTTTCATAGCCTTGCTTGATTTTCCCTAACAAGTTCGGTGATTCTACCAAGATGCAAGTTCAGTGATTCTACCAAGATGCAAGTTCGGTGATTCTACCAATATGTAAATTTATGCCTGAAACAATGCCCGGAGTGGCAAATAGGGTTTTCCCCTTTAAGGGTGTTTCCTTTGTTGCTCTGTCGTCTGCAAAGGCATTGAGTACATGCGTTTTAGCTACCCAAGAACTGCATTTATATAAATATATGCCAGAGCATTTTTGTGTTTTACATTACATGCCTTATGTTGCCTTTGCGTATCTTAGGGTTTCCCTGGCGGGGATAACTTTTGTTTACACTGTCCTATGACTTTGGAACATGGTGGGGATAAGAATGAGGTTAGGTGCATCATAAACCGGTTTAAGCTCCCCAGTGGTTTTGCCACTAACCGATCCAAGACGGTGCCCCACTGTGATCCTTAGTTTGTTTGTTTTGTCCTTGTGTGCTTGCTGTGTATGTGTGTGTGTCCGAGTGCTGGTTTATGTTTGGAGAGGCTGCGTTTTTAGAACGTACCTTTCCCTTTTGGATATTCATCGTTGTTTTTTACAATCACATTACGGTTTAAATACAAAACAACATCAACAATAACTAAATAACTTGTGACGATAAATTGCGATGGCGCAATAATACGATACAGAAACGTAAAACATGATGTGAAGAGACGATGTCAATACTGCACTTTTGCATAATGTTTTCATTTTGTCGCACCGTGTTATCGCTTAACCTAAGGGCGAAAATACTATATTGATTTCGCATTATCGTTCTTTTGTGTTATTGCCCGTTGTACGCAAGTAGACAAAGCGAAAGTGCGAAATTAACATCGTACTATCGTACTTCCGTAATTTCCCCGTAATTTCGTCCTTAGGTCGAAGGGACAATGCTCAAACGCTGAAACACGATGCAAAAGTGTTGTTAATTTTGCTCCTTCATATCGTATTATTGTGTTCTCGTATCGTATATCGCCGTATCACATCGCATCACCACATCTTTGAATCTCGCCCTTCCCTATCCACAGGGTGAAGGGGCGAAAACGGACTGCCGTACAGAAGCGTTTTGATAAATTTGAAAGGGCAGCAGATAAATTATATGTTCTTCTGAAATTCAGTTGTTTACATTAATTCACGAATATTATCAGTTAGATATTTTCAAGCTCAAATGGTGGTTATGACTATGTTTAACATTGAAGATGAGTATAATTGTGACATTGGCTCTCTTGAAATAAAACTCAGAGAATATAAAATGAACTGAGATAATAAAATGTATCATCGAGTAACAGTAATCTTTGGTTTGACCATAATTTGAGAAATCAGTTTAAAAATCCCTCCAAACCTTCCATAGTTTTATGTTATGTAAATGTTAGTATCATTACATGTATTATTTATAAATATCATGATAAATTTTCATGAAGATACCGGTAAAACAAGTAGACATTTTTTATCTTGTAGGCTGTAACTCCTCAATCAATTCCGCATCAAGCAAAAATCATAACGATTATAATATACAAATATTTACTGCTCATATCTAATTTAAAAATGATACATTTGAGAAATATTTATTACATGGATTTCAGTGAATTATTGAAATATTAGAGTGAATGTCTCTGGCATTTTCAAATATATCTTTCACTGGTATGAAACTATAAAATTGGTAAATTTGGTCCAAACATGAAATTAAAAAAATGTGTTTGTTTTACATGTAAGATCAAAGTTTCTTTCACCCATGATCAACATGTCTGAAAGAAACAAATATCATCTATTTACAATTACAGCTTGGAGTTCTAAGTTTTGTTACGATCGTGTGTCTCAGTATAAGACGATCTGACAGCTATAATGATTTCAACAACAATTATGACGGCACACTGAACTTTGAATGTGCATCTAAAAAGCAGGCAAGTACGATGGCTTTGATATAAATATACATGTATGTAAACGTAAGCGTTCGCGTGTGTGCACGTGTGTGTGTGTGTGTGTGTGTGTGTGCGTGTGCGTGTGCGTGTGCGTGTGCGCGTTTGCCTGTGCGTGTTGTGTGTGTGTGTTTGTGTGCGCGCGTGTGCGTGTGTGTGTGTGCACACACGTGTGCGTGTGTGTGTGTGCGCGCGTGTGCGTGTGTTTAACGCAATGTGTTTTGACTCTGACGCGGGAAAACTGGTGATATTGTACGATTTATGTTTGATATTTGCTTTTCCTACATAACAAATATCATTATAAGTTAAGTAATCTAGTTCAACAAGTTCATAAATTTATTCATTTTTAAAGTTAAGATGGAGCATGGCAATTTATGTTTTTCTGCCGTAGGGATATAGTTTTGGCGTTGTCCGTCCGTCCTACCATTCGTCCGTCCGTCCGTCCGTCCGTCTGTCCGTCCGAAGCCATATCTAGAAAGTGTTTGGGAATATTTAAATGAAATTTCATACACATGTTAACCACTATGGGATTATGCGGCCCGTCAAGTTTCAGTCAGATTGCCCAAGTAACACCAGAGTTATTGCCCTAAGAAATATCTAGTGTTAACTATATAGGGTGCTATAAATATGGCAATTTCTGCTTCATAACTTGTAATGTATTTGTCCTAGAACTATAAAACTTAAACTGAATTTAGATCACCATAATGTGGTAGTGCACACACAATTTCTTTAGAATGTCTTTAGTTACTTCAGAGTTATTGCCCTTTAATATTTAAAAAAATCCACATATTTGTACATAACAAACTAACCAGTTGGTAGAATTTCATTTAACTAATCTTTCATTATTTTCCATGAAGATTTATTGTAAACATGTGACGTTGTGTACCCACACTCAGTCACTTAACCCCTGCCCCGCCTTAGTCACACCCCCTCCCCCTACCCCCACCCCCACCCCCACCCCCACCCCCCCCTCCACCCCCAAAAAAACCCCATATTTTTTGTAATTCCTTATTTTAAAATCTTTCAAGCGTTCCATGAATATGTATCAACTTGCAAAGTTGTACCCTTCCCCCGCCTGGCTCTTCCACCCAGTCAACCCCACCACCCTGATCATGCAATCATGCAGCACCCCTCACCCCTACCCCAACAATTTTTTTCTTCATTTTTTATTTTCCAACAATATAATTTATTATCAACATGTGAAGTTGTGTACCCTCACCCGGTCATCCCTATCCCCCCCCCCCCATTCCCACACACACCTCAACCCCCCTCCCACATTTTGTTTCAATTTTTTAAACCTTCTATGAATATTTATGACTATTTATCAACATGTTAAGTTGTAACCACACTCCGCGACCACCCCCGTTCAAGAATTCTTACTTGATTGTGCTCTTTTTAAAATCTGTTCTTTTAGGTTCAAATGTACATGTTAAACAGCAACACTTGGTTCCAAACTACTCCAATACAATATTTCGTTCTAGTTACACTTCAAGCTCACATTTCAAATAACTCCATATAATTATAAAAGCTAAGCTTATTACAGTATGTCAGGATCAAAACGTAACATACATTTATTAGCTACATTTAGAACATTTGTTTTCTGTTAATTTGCTTCTTAGTAACATTCTTAACTTTTTGCCGGATATATTTCTTTGTTATTCCTCATCACAAACCCATTCGGCAGGGGATACCAATTCATCGAATTTGCTTGTTTATGGTAAGTTTCACGTGAATTTCTTTGCTTTGACTAAAAATGTTGTCATTTGTTAGGCTATTAGCTCTGTATACAGTGTTTATGATTATGAAGCCAAGGACAGAAAATTCCGCATCCAGTGCAAAGACGTACCAGGTGTATATGGTCCGAGAAAGTGTGAGCACTCGAGTAAGTACAGAACTCACAGATTCAGAATTCATTCTGTTTACTTCATTTACTGAATAACATTATTTCATCACTCCATATATAAGATGCCGGTCCATAGTTTATGCTATCGACCTTTCTATTTTTAAGAACTAAATTTTGCTGGGCTAAAGTCAAAACTTGAAGATAAAAGACATTAAAACTTATTTGTTATGTCATGTAATTGAACACTAATACAATAGCCAGTTTGACTGACTTGACTGTCAATAGTAAATGTAAAAGCTATTAACTCTCGGTCCACCGGACCTCGAGCAATAGTTTTGCTGTTGACCGGCATGCATCATAGTAAGTGTATATTATATAGCTATAGTGAGAGGCACACATAATGACAGCTAAACAAACACATAAGAAATGTAATTTTTTTTTTCGGAGTTCATGCAAAATGAACATCAGAATAGGATCGGCAAATCCATAAATCGCGCTATCGATCCATATTTAATTTGCCGACCTACTTCGGTCGATCATTTCGTATGAACTCCGAAAAAATTATTCATTTCTTATATTTATAATATGCATTTCGTTTGCATTCGGACACAAGTTTATATTATAAGTTGCACACATTCAACTTTAAAATCGGCTATTCTGTTCACCGGCGTCATCCCTGGCTATAAGCGGACGTCGTCAAAACAGCGGCCCCTTATCATTAAGCAACAAAGGCGTAACTATGGCGCATTTTCTTTTGCAGTTCATACAAAATGAACGTCATTAATTTCAATGGAAAAGAATAGGGCGAATGTAAATATTTTGAATGAAACTAAAATGAGTGTGCTAAATAAATCGATAAAACTAACAATAATCGATTATTTAGCGATGCTGTAACTAATGAAATTACTATAAGCATCGGTAATGGCTTCGCTTTGTTTTGTAAAACTTACTTTATTCAAATAATTCGACCTTAAGACGAGAACTTCAGAGTTAATCTTCTTATTTCGATTTCAACACGAGGTTTATCCAATCGTTTGTGCTCTACTAGCAGAAAGTAGTATAGGTGGTCTTTCTTTTACTTCTATTTTTCTGACAGACAATAAAACTGTTGTAAAATTTACGATACAGTTCGTGCACTGTTTCAGTAAACTGGGAAAATGGTTTGGGCGGTCTGTTAGCATTCCAGTGTAGGTCAAATATGTACATTGTTGGCATGAAAAGTAAACACAACAATGTTGTCGAGGACAGAAGATGGACCTTTCACTGTTGTGGATTTAATGGTAATGTTGTGCATTGCGAGTATATGTTGTTACCTTGGCAACAGTATTACTTTCTTAACTGAAAATACTGTATAGTATTCAAGTATGTATTATTGTGGTAGTCCTGGAAATGTTGAGGAAGCCATCCAGCTGGCTTACGGAAGGTCGGTGGTTCTACCCAGGTGCCCGCTCGTGATGAAATATTGCACGGATGGGCACCTGGGGTCTTCCTCCACCATCAAAGCTGGAAAGTCGCCATATGACCTATAACTGTGTCGGTGCGACGTTAAACCCAACAAAATAAATAAATAAGTCCTGGGAATATAATTACCTGTTGAAAGCGGCAAACATATAATATATTGTTGTAGCCAGATAGAAATAACATAAACAGCGCAGTATATCTCAAGCTAATCCATGTGCTTTATGGGCCATTATCATCTAATTGTCGCATTAATTTTCTTGATTCTAAGGCTTTGCCGCGTATTCACTATCTCTCATATGTATTAATCTATCTTATTTCAGACTTTCATCTATATGATTGTGAGTTTACAGGAAGGACCAATGATTACATTAGAGTACAAGACTTTAGTGTACCTGACGGAAAAGTTATAAAGGGGGTCATTTCTGTCCATAAGAGTGCCGCAGAGTAAGCATCATCTCCTTAATTGAGCTCAAACGTACCAAACAATATTATATTTCATTTACATGTATAAGCATGTGTACGTGCAGATTTGTGTTGACTCAGTTCCAACCAAGACTTTATTAAATGATTATAATAAGTTATCGTCCTAATGTCTATCTGTCACTTTGTCGTTAGCTGGTTCTAATTTAACACCACTGAACCTCTTTCTCTTGTCTAGATCGTTTAAGTTAAACTACAGCAGATGTACCTGTCTTTGTTATTATCTAAATGCAAAGGAGCAATAGTCCCTATTCCCTACCCGATATGCGACTATCATTTACACTAGATAAAATACCTTAGAGATCCAAAATACATACCCACCGGTTCAACTGGATATGAATCCTCGATTAGTAAGTTCCTATTTGTGACCTTCGTGAGTAGTATACCAAAGTTCATCAATAGCCAAATACCAAAACCACTGCGAAAACATGCCTGGAAAACTATACAAATGAAGGGAAAGCAATAAACATTTAAAGATAAACACATAACACACAATTCGTTTATCTTTACAGCAACAACTGTACAGCTTCTCAGATATACAGTGTATTCTTAACCCTTAGCCTGCTGGCGGCAGATGACCCTGCCTTTGCGACAAGTGCAGACCAAGATCAGCCTGCACATCCGTGCAGTCTGATCATGGTCTGCACTGTTCGCTATTCAGTCAGTAATTTTTCAGTGAACACCCCTTTGAATAATAAGTGGTATGGCCCAAATTGAATGATGGACTGGTCCATTTTAGATATTTAGCAGGGTAAGGGTTAATGTAAGGATGGCCGCAGTAACATTATCCCGTGAATACGCATATTTTCTTTAATGTTATTACGATGATATTGAAATGAAACTACATCTTGTTATATGTTGAAGCTCTATTGTTTATCATGAATAAATTGTTTTCTTGTGATTGTACATACTTTCATGTCAAATAATGAGTGGGAATTGACTTTCTAAATTAACACATAATGCTTGTTTCTTTCAGGGACAGAATATACATATACAATGTTTGCAAAGTCAAGAAATGGTGATAAACATAACTCAAACAGGACAAGACCAAAGTGGCACAGGAAAAACACTGACTATCTGCACTTGACCTGACTAAATTCCTACTCAACAACAGTATTCATGTTCAAGAGCACGGCCTTCGTATTAATGTGAAAATATCAGAATTGTTAAAACATGTGGAAAAATATGCTGAGTAATAAAAACCATACAGCAATGTTATCGAAGTGGACCTTATGATAACGATACAATTGATTTTCTTCTATTTCACATCACATTTCAAATGTGTCACTTGGACTTGTCCATGGATCCTACATATTCTACAGACAACTAGTGTGTGTTTTGTAAATAGATTTTCTTCATACAGTATACTTTAACACTGTCATTTTCTTTATTACTAGCGAGTAAAGGTACTTTTTAATTTTAAAAATGTTTACATAAGTCTGGAGTTGCGGATGTTTTTTCATCAATCTCGTAAATAATTTAAATGTTCCATTCCCTTTTTTGGGTCAGTGTCCATTCATAGGTTAAAATATAAACGTTTTGAATTGTTTCATTTATATTACTGTAAAATCATTAAATTTCATGGACATGAATTTTCGTGGTTTTGGTCAAATCGGCAATTTCGTGGGGATATGAATTCGTGGATTTCAACCTTTGGACATAAACTGAATGGGAATTTTACTTGTTCGTTGGGATTAAATTTCGTGGATTAAATCAACCATGAAATCCACGAAAATTAGTTCCCCACGAATATTCATGATTTCACAGTATTCGGTAATTTGGATTGCCTTTGCACTAAGCTGACGTATACCCAATGACTTTAAAAATGCCTCACCTATATTATATGGCAATTATATAACTCTTGCAACGTGTATACAAGTATTATTATATTCGCTTATTATTATCCACTAAATCTGATCCGATATGGTGGTTTCTTTTGTGATACTTGAAGCGTGACTCTTGTCGCACGTGCACGTGTAACGCGTGTAGTAAGTCACGTTATACAAAAATCACAGTACGCTTTTATCAGAATCAAATGTTATTACATGCTGAAGTCAGTTATAAAATCATCAACAAACATTTTATCAAAATTTTCCGACTTTAGTTATATAAAAGATCCATTCATTATAATTAATAATGATTCGTATTCTTACCAAAAGTAGGTGTTTGTCAAAATCTTTTCTTGAAATGTTATAAAGCGAAAATAGAGAGCTACCAAAATAAATTATACTAGACAGGCTGCGGATCTAGCGTGAACGTTTGAAATTTAGTCAACGTCGCCTTTCTCAAAATCTTTTCTTGAAATGTTATAAAGAGAAAATAACACCAATCAGTTATATCGGCATTGGAGAGTCATCAAGAAAGGCTATCTATGGATCTAGAATCTGCGCATGACACCACCATGTGAACGTTTTAAGTTACGTCAACTTATTCTAAGTTGGCGTGTTGAAACGTTATTTAAATCATCCTTTAATCATTGGACAAACTGGTCAATTTGTTATCTTTTAACGATGTAACGACTTAAAGACCTGCTCCATTCCTACCTTTTAACCTTAAATTGTCACCGAAAAAGCATGAAAATCCTGACTATAAACAGCGACGCCTGTCAAAATAGAGTCTATTTTATACAAATTCTATATAGAATACCTGTGGGTTTACGTGCTAAAGTGTGGCGCATGGTCGTTAACTGTTACCTGTTGTAGTCATGGGCTGCATACACACAATAGAATTTGAATAGCCACGGAGCAGGGCTTTAAACGGATATTCAATATTCTTATCCGGCGACTATATATGAGCTTCGTGAACAGTAGTCACGCTTCGTTTAGCACAGACAATATTATCACCTAAATACCCGTGTCTATTACGCAATCAATAAATCATACATGTTCCTTAAACAAATTTCTAACATATTAATATATGAAAAGTAAAGAATGCCATAATGTGACTGACCACCTTTAATACAACAAATATAACGTTGATGTCTATTTAATTAGTAACAATCTGTCATGAAAGTACATTTCACATTCTGTTTACGTGTAATTTGATCTATACATAGAGTATTAAAATATGTAATTACTCGGATGGTTTGTTTGCAGTTTTTTTCTACAATTTATATATAATATTCAAACTACAATTTCCAAAGTCAGTCTATGTAGATAAACAATCTTTAATTTAAATTTCTGAGTCATGTATTAAAGCTTTACGTTTTCCATATAATTATACATGCGTCGTAGGTCTACCTGTTACACGTTTCCGACACGAGAACAATGATATACCTGTTTATTTCTGAGGTAGATAGTTGAATTTACTACAGGCTTGCGTCTCGTAAGATGTCACCTTATCTTAGATTTTGAGTTTGCTGTAACCCTTATTAAAGGCACTCGCTACAGTTTTTCCGGACGGGTCGATATTTACCCCAACACCGTGCAAATTTGGTTTCGATATGGCCTAAGACCACAGTTATTTTTACTATATGTTCTATATAGGCACTGGACACTATAACAATTTTGCATGCATTCCAACCCCTATAAAAATACCTGAACTCAACAGAACTATTCAAGAGAAAAAATTCCAGCCACAGTAAACATTGGGTTGACCGGCTCTTTTTCCCACCATTTTGAACCAAATCACATGCGTATGAAGAATACTCTCTAGATGGCCGCAAACAGGCAAAACAGGCCCTATCAAAAAGTCATGTTATGCATATTCTGACATTCTCATTCTGTCAAATTGTACATGTACCTACTATTTCATATTTCCTCTATTAAATCATGCCATTTATTGCAGGTCTTTCACTCAAAAATTCACCAATATTCACCATCAAACAGAGGAACTATTTTCCGCGTTACCACTTCCGTATTGTAAGGGCAAATAACTGTGGTCTTGTGCCTATTTAGACTTATTTTTCTCTTCAAACTAAAAAATATTTTACCAGTACAATCTCAGATGTATAGCACATTAAATCTGAAAGTTACACCTCTGTTGAACTATGCACTAAAATTTGACAGCTTCCAATGTTACACATGGTATCGGTCAAATCTGAGCAAAAAAAAAATTCGCGTACTTTTCAGATGAAAAAAATGCAAAATTCTATTACTTTCTTGTTTGTTGAGATTTTCACCCAAAATAAAAAACAGCATGTTTCCTTATTATACATCTATCCAAATTAAGAGCCACTTCAAGTCTGATTACAATATCACTGTTCCAGTTTTAAGGAAAACTATTTATATTACAAAAAGCACGTCAAAACGCGTAGTCTACTCACACGAAAAAGTAAAATGTGAACTAAGAAAAAACCTGTAGCTGTCAAATTTGCCCTTTTTAAGCAGCCCAGTATGTGGCAAATATGAGAATAAATAGCTTTTGTACATATATGTGTCATATACTTTTCAGTGATCATTCATTTATGGCTACCATAGGTAAAATGAGCCAAACAGCTCTGAAAAGTCCAATATGTGAGCTTACTAAAAAGCTTATGAGTCTCTCTGGAATGAATATTTCACTCCAATCTTACAGTTTACAGGCATTCAGTGCACTCTGTAAATGAAACATGCACATCATGACCATTTACACTGCACAAAATCTTACACTGTGTAACACAGCTGAGCATTCTGGCAAAACAGCCCCTATCTCTATAAAGAATGATTTTAATGTACATGTAATGCTCTCTTACCGGTCCGCGCGTCAACCGTTGTTTATCGCAGATTCTAACACGACTAGCAAATGCTTATATATCCATAGGAGAAGTTATTTTGCGATAACCCATGCGTGTGCAAAGTAGTGACGTCATCCTCTATGTATAGAATGTTTCAACTTGACTACACACTCTAGCAAATCTTGTCAGTTGAGACATAATTACCCCATAAAATGTTGAATGAGGTGCATCCTAAATAAATGTTATGAAAATGCGATTGACACAATGTTATATCATAGCATGTAGTTAACGCAAATAAAAACAGTAGTTTGATACGAACCGGTTATATTAGCAAACCCGGTTAAGTGATCAAATCATAAAGACAACCAAAAATACATTAGGAATATTTTTTTTTATTTTGCCATTCAAACAAAACACAACATCAGTCTCTATCGAATGTTTTAGCATTTTTATAAAGTTTTGGCGGAAATATTGGCTTCCATCTTGATTTTGATGTATTTGTCCCTTGGTTAGCATATTTCATAACAAAAATTATCTGAAAGCTTAAGATCCTCGCCATTATTTTGGTATATGCTTTTTCAGAGACTACATCAATTCGCCTACACATGTTGAATTTGTAGAAGTATATGCTATAATACAGTCATCGCCTGACAGAGCGTCGCTTGATTTCCACAATGCCATATGTCAATTTTGGTCAATTTGGAGTGTTTGGTATCATTTTTTCGTCTCGCCGAGCTCTATCATATTATCCTGATTGTTTCCTTGTGGAACGTATAAAACTAGAGTAAATCGCATTTCCACAAAGCCCTAAGTGGTTGAAAACACTATAGGTTATTTCCACAATGCCACATATTGAAACGCCAATGATATTGTCATATCACATCACGTGACAACAATATGAGGAACATGGCGAAGTTTCAACTAAAAAGGTACATACTTTGAAACAGATATTGCAGATTATTTATTGCAAATAGAGAATATTTACTTGCTGTTTATTGCTTTTAACAATTTCATAAATTAGTGGTGTATATAATTTTTGCCAAAAGAGCGCAACCTTTGATGCAAACTCAATGTTAATGTGAATTACATTTTCGGATGGTTTTTGTTTCGGATACTTGATTGTACTTTCAGTGTAAGACTAATGTTTTACTGTTTTTATTAGTGGTATATATAGTGTATAATAGAGAAACAATAGTGTCCAATAAACGGTCAGTTCTCACTTTTGATCAATAACTTTTGTGGGGTTAATGACCAAAGAATTTCAGAATTGATACCGAACCACTATATTTACCAAAGGGAATACCTAGAATGTTTGTCAGTGGCTGAGATGTATGACATATGTTGTTCAATGCCAATAGAATGGATTAAATCTGCTGAAAAAGAACATTCCAAAACATATAAAATAGAATTCAATATACCTATGAAAGACAAATGTGACACTAAGTCTTGTGAAGATCGATGGCTGATGACTTTGAGCATATAGATGAAAGCATTAGACATAGATATGGACAATACTTACGGGACAAAATCGATACAAAGGGTGAGCAAGAGGCTTGTAGAAATAATACAAACAGTTTGGTTATAGGTTTTTATCTAGATAATGTCCTTTCTGTTTCTACGGGCAAATTTTTAAGACTTTTTCAGCAAAAGAAAATTGAACATGTACAATCTGACAGGCCTATTTTTCTATTGATAAAACTGCATATCATGCCGACGGCTGGCCGAAGAAGCAATGAGATAGCCAGTGTTTTAGTATTAGTATTACATTTAGTTAACAGGTCCTGGAGCATTCAACCATCATGTCGAACTCACTTTGGTCCCAAAATAGGAATTACATAATTACATTTGCACTGAAAAGATTCATAATTGATTATGATAATGATGAGATATTATTAAAAAGTTTTGTTGTCCAGCCCATTTTTTATACCAAAAAAAATTGATAGTGTCCATAGTAACATTTAAAATACTTTACTGTTTCAAGAAGCATACAGTCTAGTGTTTCTTAAATATATCTAAAACATTTACGACACTGGCAACAGTTGTAATCAAAATGTCCTGAGCAGCTACAGTTGACTGTTAGCTACAGTTGACTGTTTAAAAAAGTATTCTGTGTTTTTAGTAGACATCCACATTTATACTGTGTCCAGCTTTACATGTACACAGGGTGTACTATTTTTATCCTAATGCATAGTACTGTTCATACACATAAACTTGTTGATTTTATGTTTACATAAATAGTATGCAGTATTTGTATGAAATTTGGGTAAAGTATACCTTAAAATTTCTATGAATTTAAGGTATCGTACTTTGAAATTATTCAGTATTCATACTGCTATTGCGAATTTGTGTAAATGAGTCATTTTAAATATCTGCACTATCTATAAAGTTTCATACTTTCCATGTTTTATTCTTAAATTGATCAAAAGATACATAATTACGTTTCTAAAAGCTGATTCTGGTAATGGTGAAATCTATAGGCCTAAAGTCTATAGACTGGTATACTGCGTCTATTTGATGAGATGGAAGTTATTTCATGAATGTTAGTTTCGCAGGTAACAGTGGTTTCATTGAATATTGAGAGTTATTCAATAGTTTTGCTTCAGTATCGGTTGTTTAATTTTTATAAGGAGATCATTTCGGAGTATTGCATTATAGAAAGTTGTTCAATAGTTCTTTGTAAGAAGCAATGCTTGAAAGTTACTGAATAGGGCTTTTTCAGTTTTCATTAAGACTTTAATATGACTCTGTGTGAATATTCATCGCAATAATGTTTTTATCCGTTTTAGTCAGTGTTAAACAACGAAAAAGACAGTTTGCAAGGCAATTTTACCTATTTTTGAAAGTTCTTTTCAATCCACAACGGCCTAACTTGAAGTTGCATTTTGGAATTAACTTTCAATACTATAGTATTCATTTTCATGTGATTTTTTAAAAACATTTTTTTAATTTCCTTAAATTCTATTTTATTATTTCTTTTGAAATTTTTACATAAGATTAAAGAAAACAAACTGAACAAGTTCTAAAATTTTCAATTGTTTTTACCAAATTGTTGCAAAATTATTGATACCTAAACTTTCGATTTGCATTTCCCAAAATTGCAAAAATGGCACTTGGTGCATTGTGGAAATAAGGCGCTAAGGACGGACAAAGTATTTATAATGGTCTTAGTGTTGTTTAAAATGGAATTGAATAATAAGTACGCGAATAAATTAACTGAAATTTACTGAAATATAATTGCTAATTATTAATTAATGCGGTAATGTTTTGTTTTGAAAATAGCATTGATAAGAGCTAAAACCCACTATGATGTACAATTTGCATTTTAATGACATGAAGTATAATAAGGAAATGGCAATCAACCCTATAAAACAAAAGACCACAAATACACACCCAATATCAGTACGATTGCATCTTTTAAATCAAGGAAGATAGAGACAGAAATATGTTTTGTCTGCGTGTTGCTAATCTGTGAAAACAAAGGTCATACAGACTGTACAAAAAAGTACATTAGTGTGGAGAGTTTTACAAAATGTCGACAAGATAGTAGTATACCATATCAAAACCGTCCCATTTAAGCAGTAATTTTTGAAGCAATGTTTCAATATTATTATATACTGCCCTTAAATTCCACCACTTAGTCATACAATCTGCCTCGTTTAGCAAATGTTTACCTGTCAGTTAATTTTAAAACGATACGCAGTGTCTTTACTTCCTGTCTCTGCCCTTGTTTGACTTTGAATCAATAACATACATATTATAGGTAGGATATATTTTGTCTAAACATAGGTTTTGGAGTGACATTTAACTTTCCCTCTGGTCCGGTGTTTGTGCATGTCGCTGAAAATGTTTATTATTAAAGTAATGAACCTCCCGACTTTTGCTTCGATCGAAGGAAAAGATGCACGTATGTTAGAAGTTTCGTATTTTCTGGAAACAGGTTGTTCATTTCTCTCCAGGAACTCATGGATATTGTACCTACAAATCAACCTCAGCTCAAATTTGCAACAGATTCCGCCCACTTAGCTTAATAGGGAGGACGCAAATAGACGGATCGTGAGATTTTGAGTTCGATCCCCAGACGAGGTGAATTTTCTCCGTGACGGTTTAGGTGGTAAACATTATGAGAAGTCCTTTCATCACCCCACCTCTGATTCATTTGGAACAGTTGGCAGTTACTTACGGAAAAACAGTTTTGTACTGGTTACAGAATCATCCAGGAACACTGGATAGTTTAACAGTCCGTCATTACATAAGTGAAATACTAAACCAAACTTAAAGAAACAAATTTGCAAGATCTGATTTCAGATAAGCGTCAATCTTATTATTTGTATCGTTTGAAGATGACAAAGAAATTGTAAATCACTCAAGTTTAAAAGTTATCACTGCAAAACCACAATTAGACCAGCATTTTTTAATTTTCTGGTTTACGGGAGCGCCGACCATATTTTTTGACTAAAACAAAATAAAAATAAAAGTCATACTCGGTATTTTTATTTTCATTCTACCCGCTGACCGTCCATAATTGCTACTGCCAAAAATAAAAGTTTAACTGTATAGTAGAGAGATTTTGATCAAGATCAACAGACACATGAAAAATGGCGGCCTGCATGAAATGAAAATTATGTGTGAAATTAATAGGAAAATATACAAGTTAACAGACAATAATCTTTGGAATAAGTTGGCAGAGATAACATGTATTGTAAACAATTTGGATCTGAGTACACATTAGAGAAGCTAAAGCTCAACGTTAGAAATAGTCACATAAAACTACGAAAAATGACCTGCACTATCAACGCTGTCCAGATGTTGAAAAATATGGCGAATCACATGTACGAGATTGGTTGTCTGTATATTATAATTGGACAACGATCAAATTCATGTAGGACTGTCAAAAAATACCACAATTGATAATAAGGAAAGAAACCAAAAAAATGGCAAAATGGAAGAGCAAAAGTGAGTATCAACTTGCAAACACATTTTATTTTTACTTTGAAGTCTTGAGGGTCAGAGAAGAAAAAATTATATAACATAATTTTTAGAAATTCTGTTGAAAACAAAGTGCAATTTCAATGTATAACGACAGATGTTCCCTGCAATTGTTTGACAGAATAATACATCTAAAGGAGATTATCTCGATATTTCCTAGGATCTAGTCAAATTAGTTTGACTAAAGTTCAAGCCAGGTAATATAACTCAAAAGATAATTATCAAACAGGAAACTCCCAGCAATATTCTCTTGAAGTATACATATATAAAATCTGTAAGAAGACCATTTGAAAGTATGTATGGGATGAATATTCAAAAACTATATGCCACATGTTCCTTTGACACTGAGGAACACATAATGACATATCCAGTAATAAATATTTTTATCGGACTCATAAGAGAAATATTATAAGTCCCATCTCATCCATCTCATTGAAGAGTCTTCTCTTAGACACTGTTGTTTGAACATCAGCCGTCAAGGTTATACACATTTTAGCTGAACCAAAATTCAGATTGTTTTGGCGTATTGTATTTTTGTAACAATATACGTGGCACTGACAGTTTGCAAAATATAAAACAATATTCAAGCAACTAAAAATTAACCAAAGCTACAACAATATTGATGTTGTTGGTTAAATTACAGCATATAATGAATCAGATTCCAAAAGCCTATTTGCATAATATTTATCTATTCGTAATTTTTACTTTCTAGTATGACAATACCTATGTTTTCAGACTTTGCTTCTCCAGTCAATTGTATGTATTCAAGATGCAAACCTAAAGCAGTCACTGCATATCCCCATTTTAATAGCAGTTTTATTCATGTATAATAAACATTATGCAATGTTCTTATGATATGTCAACTGTGGAATCTGTATAGTTTATTATAAAAAATGTTTCCATAAGTCTATATTTTTACTACAAAATAGATAGATACAAAAACACAATTAATACATATCCTTGGTGACTTTGTAAGTCTATACCCGACATGTCCAGTCTCTTTTATTAACACGAAAATTGCATTATGCATACAAGCTACACATAAAGAAAACAACAATATATTGAGATGATGAGATATAAACCAGTTCAGAATTGTTCATTTGTGAGTATTCAATCTAGGCTTGTAAGCTTTCTTTTCTGTGGTGTACAAAAAATTAAAGAAAAAACGTATCCTTTAGGACGTTTTATTTTTATTTATTTGGTCGACTGCTCAAAATTAGGTGGTTTTTAAATTTTTTATTTTTATCCCCCTCACCCCCTCGACCCAAATGTTTTGTAAAATCTCCCGTAAACCAGAAAATAAAAAATGTTGGCCTTACTATGGTCTCATGACAGCACATAGTATATTTTTCGTTTCGTTCCTGTTCTGTACTTTCAAATACAACTTTGAATAGCGTCAATCGTAGTTTTAACATTTCAGCTTAATTAAAAACCCGAAATAAATCTGCAAATGTAAAAATGGAGGGCATTCAGACTAATCGATGTAAAACGTAGCTTTTGTTTTATTAATGTGTCATTCATTTTGAACGGGTCAGTCAAATAGACCAATGAAATATCTTTGCCTTGCACACATTCATTTTCGGAATGCTATATCTAAATGCCAGGCATCAGTCATATAAGTAGTTGTTAAGCATTTTTAACAAGCAGGCGACTGGCCAACTTGGCACATCAGAACGACCCACGGAGTACGGTATATAGGTTTGCCAACCATACGAACAATAAACGATCTGATACATATAGAGAAATACTAAAAGCACAATACTCAGTGATGAACTCTAATACATGCTAACTTTTTTTCTATGTTCTTTTCGTGCTCGTAACTTCCTGAACCGTACAGGAGAATTTAACTTGCTTCACTTTGCTTTCATTCTAAATTTGTTGCCAATCTCATCTCGTCTCATGGCGGAACGTATACTTTAACACATGGCAAACCAAAATGTTTTTTTTCCTGACATATTCTGTTCGTTACAAAACACATTAGATATAACAGTAACAAAAAAAGTTATAACAGCTAACACCTCCAGCAATTGCTTAACCGTATTCTGCCAGACAATTTGCAATCTATTTATCATTGAATTTACGAGTACCTACCGTATGAATACATCTGTGAGTGTCTCTGATTTAGATTTTGGTACCTGTAACATGAGTCAATGTCGAGTTCTGCTCAGCCCGGAGCTATAGAGCGTAGACGGTAACTTGCGTTTCCAGTACCGTCCACGAGCTGACTCTGCAACATTTTCATTTACATCGTGTTGGGCGGCCTGTGATTTTCCACTTTTTCTATTTTGTTTTAGTAGACTGTTGAAATATCTTGAGTTTATAATTGCACATTTAAAATAAGTTGGCAGAAATGTATTATCTTTGCCCGGATTTGAATATACTGAAATTGCCTCATTTATTAAAAATTCTAAAACGAGGCGCAATAGTGAAAGGTTAATAATGAATATCTTACAGAAAAGTGAGCAGATGGTTGAACTCTTTATCTCATTCTTCATTTCCAGGGAAACGCAAACCATCGACATTAGCTCGTAAGTTTTACTTTTTTGAAGTGACTCGTTCTTAATTCTTGCGATAGATCTTTTCTTAGTTTTGTTTTAAGCGTGTCAGTTTTTATAAACTTTTATATTTATGTGTTTATTTAAAATATTCATTTAAAATGCAAAGCGATGTTTAAGGAAAGTAAGTGAAAGTATGAAAAAGAAATATAGGTCAGTTAAGAACGAGCACTTGTAGCTTTGTTTGAACAAAAGGAATAATTCTCTCAGCTGAACCAGCTTTTACCTTTTTGAAGACATCGAGGGTTGAATATGATAATTATTAAATCTCCTTCTGCAAGGATCTCATCGAAGAATGCTAATGTTTTATCATATCTTGCTGGATAGGGTCGAAAATAATGCTATTATAGTACATTTGTTAGAAAGTTTGTTTTCAGTATCTTGACTGGTATTTTCAATTATTTCACATGAAACATGCGTCTAGCTATTCTCTTTCCCATTTTATAAGAAAAAAGAGAAGTAATTAGTGCAAATTTGGGCATAATAGCATCGTCCTTGGTTTCGCCATCACAATGATTTGTTTTGAAACGATATACGGTAATATATGTAAAAAGATCCTTTGGACATAGAACGCAGCCAAGCAAAAACAAAACAGGTTCGTATAATTTGACCTGTTAAAGTTTCACCTCTTGCTTATCTGAATATATTTTTTTCTTCTTACAGCAACACCAGTACCAAAGCCAACACCACGACCGACTGCACCGAAACCCAAGTTTGAAGGTATTTGTTTGCTAACACTTCTACGTTTTTTGGAATAACCAAGAACCATCAATAGATACAATTTCTGTACGCTCTATTGAAAAATGTATATGAAACCGAACGCACTAAGTCATTCCAAGGAAAAATATGTGCAAGGCCACCTGATAACTCAGGCCTTTCCCTGTTAGGGCCCTTGGTTCGATCCCCAGATTGGTAGTACAGCTTTCCAAACGTAGACATAAAACTTCATTAATAGGTGCCGATGTCCAGTTTCATTAGATCATATTAAGGACAAAGCTATTATCTGTAAACATTACATTGCAAGCTCGTGCTTTTTATTCTAGACTACAATATAGGTCCATTCCAATTTAATTTTTTATGACATGATAAGTGATTGAACAGCACATGTTTACATTTTGTAAACTTTAGGAAATTGTTCCTGAGAATTTTGGTCTCGTTTTTTTTTTTTTTGTTCTTGTCTTTTTTTGTTTTGTTTTTCTTGAAAAACCAAAATTTCTCTCATAAAATGATATTTTTTTCATACCAGTTGTAGCAACACAAATGACTAGGTATTCATTTTCTCATTTTAAGAAACAAAGTAAGCATGTGCAAGTTTAAATTAGGATATAATATGGATGTTCTTAGTTTCATCACCACAAGCATTTATAGAAACACATTACGGTAATAAAAATTATATACCCGTAAACGTATTTAAAACTTCACAATGCTTCATCATATTTCAATTATAGCCACGCCAAAGACTGTACCAGAGAGGCAACCAGCATCGAATTCCGAAACAGGTAAAAGCTAAATATTATGGTTTATGAAGTAGAGAAGTGAAATTTCATGCTGAACATATAAAATATTTAAAAAGTTGGTTATGAACCTGGAAAATCTCAATTGTGTTTGGCTGTAATATTGATAAACAGCAATACTGAACTGAATTTGCAGATTAAGTAAAACGATTCATAAGTCACAGTACGAATTTAATGAAGGAAGAATATGTTCAAGGCCAGCTGGTTAGCTCAGTCGGTGTAGCCCTCGCCCTGTAATCAAGAGTCATAGGTTTGTTTCCCGGATTAACTTTACAGTTGTTTTCATCCTGTGATATTTAGCACCCACCGTTTGACCCTGACATGATTGCTTGGTCACACCCTTTCAATATTGCGAACCTCCAGAATTCGAGTTTATAGGTACCAGTATGTATTTACTCATAATTATGTTTACCCCATCACAACGTAGAAATATATATCCTCAGGGTTATTTTAGAAAGTACTATACTATAGGTCTGTTCGCAAGGAACTGTAAGTAAATAAAATATAAACGTATCATTTCCTGAGTTCTGAACAATATCTATTCACAGCATTCCTGTTTAGAAAAACTACTACTTGGTAACATAAAAAATGATATAGCATACACATAAAATAAGAACATGACTGTAATGAACTAAACCATGCGCGGATCCAGCCAATTTTGTTAGAGGTGGTCCAACCAACCCCTTATTATGACCAGGAAAGTCTAGTTCGTATCAGTCGTTATAGCGTTGACATACAGGTGTTTTTTATACACAGTGACACTTGCTATTTTGATGTCTTCTTTTTTCTGTATAAGTGGACGCTAGCAATTTACAAGTACAGGGTTGCCAAGAAATTTAGTCGAACAGGCTGAAATAGAAAATTAGTCGGTCAGTCTGGGGGGTCCGGGGGCATGCCTCCCTGGAAAATTTTGAAATCCAGGGCTTCATTTCCTGCATTCTTGGGCATTTTAAGAGCATTTAAGAACACCTTTTCCACTACAGTACAGTTTTATATACAATATACCCCTTATTTTCACATTTTTTATGAGCTAACCTGTTAAATTTGGGAAAAACTGATAAAATTAAGTTTTTTTTAAAGGTAATGTGCGTGTGTGTGTGTGTGTGTGTGTGTGTGCGTACGTGCGTGCGTGCGTGCGTGTGTGTGTATGTGTGTGTTCGGGTTTAACGTCTTTGTCAACAATTTTTCTGTCATATAACCGACGGTGTCTACTTGTAGCAGTGTGCACAATGCCCAACTTTATAGTGCTGCCTCACTGGAATATCACGCCGTAGACACGTGACATGATACCCCACCCTGTCACATTATACTGACGTCGGGCTGACCAGTCCTAGCACTACCCTCTTAATGCTGAGCGCCAAGCAAGGAAGCTGCTAGTACCATTTTTTACACTTTGAATACCTAATGTTGCCTTTTCGAAAAACCATTTTCTTTCCGTCTTCTCTTCTTCCCTTTTTTAGGATTTTCCAGCTCTGGATCCGCGCATGTAAACAAATGAATAACATTAACTGTAAAAATCTTTGAAATATATGACATTTATTTTCATTCAGATATTTTAAATATGATGGAAGTGATAGAAGGATTTGAAGGGATTAGATTAAAAGCATATGATGCTCAGCCAAACAATCCAAAAGTTCATGATACGACTATAGGTAAGAATCCATTTTTATTTTCTAAAAATACCTCCATTACCATAACCAAGTTTGATGAAATATATAAGAATCTATTTGATCTTCCCAAAAGAAATGTTACAGTATTTAGAAAACAGATCAGTTTAAATCGTCAGAATTCATGCAATTAATCTGCGGCATATCTTAAATCAGTTCACTTTCATAGTCCATTTTAAACATCTGGATCTAATCAGAAATCATAGTTAATTTACAAACATTTGAGATGTCCCCGATCAATACACGAAAGATATACATACCACTTAAGTCGTTAATAAATATTCCTTTTAATGATGATACAATATTCAACTTGTTAAGACAATGTTTTACAAATAAAACTCAAAATCTGACTTCTAACCTGCGTCACATAAAAGATGCCATGTAAACTCCTTCGATATTTACATATACCTCGGTCAAAAAAAGCACAAAATTATTCACAGCATCACTAAAATAAAAAAGAATTTGCGGCAAACGTAACAAGAAAATAAAGATGAAAAGTTCTGTTTTCAGGAATAGGGCATAATTTAAACAGACCTGATGCAGAGGAAACGTTTGCGGAACTCTTACCTGATGTTGATTTCGAGAAGGTCAAGTCGGGAGAGCAAGAAATAACAGAGGATGAAGCTCGAACTTTGTTTAAAGTAGGTCAAATACTGTAAATATAATCTGTTTCGTCCAAAGCATTCTCAAGAATGAAAAAATAGCTATGTAAATGTTGTTTTAACTATGGTAAGTAAACATGAATCGAATGTGTCCTTTTAATTATTATTTTCAAGCTCAGCAGTAACATTGTTTTCATTATGTTAAAAGCCAATTTAATTCATAACCACTTGGAGACAGTTTCGCCTATTTTTGCACGGTTCTGGCAGTGTTTGATGTACTCTGTGCTTCCGGGACTACCCATAGCTTATCTTAGTTTTGCTGAATACAGATGTACCAGTTTCGAAGCCGAGTTTTTTTATTATCAAGAAATACCAATTGCAGTGTTTTTAGTGCATTTAGCGCTACTGTTTTAAGCAAAGTTATTGTTTAATTTGTGGAGTATATATTTACACCGACACATGTATAGGTCATATGGCGACTTTCCAGCTTTGATGTGGTGGAAGACCCAAGGTACCACTCCATGCATTATTTCATTAATTACGCCCCGAGTGAGGCTCGTACCCACATCGAAGAGGGGCAGGTGATTTGAAGTCAGAGACCTTCACCACTCGGCCACGGAGGCTCCTTTAAGCAAAGTTATGAGAATAAAAGATATTCATATAAAATGGTGTAAATAAATACTAGCAGTTGAGATGCGGAATTCAATTATTTTTTGTCGTTGGGTATCTATTCGTTTTAGATAAACATCAAAGCCATAACTTAACATTCAAAATAAAAATATACATGTCAAGTCCACATTTAGAAAGCGGTATACTAATTTTATTTCTTTTTGTGTTGTTCAGCACGATATTATAAAGAAGGTCAACGAGGTAAAAGAATTGGTGGGGAATGATGTTTACAATAGTGTGCCATCCGATGTGAAAACGGCGCTTGTAAATGCAAGATACAGGGGAGATCTGACAGAAGAAGTAGCAGAACTGATTAATGAGGGAAACTGGGAAGCAGCAGGGAAGAAATATCTTGAGCATGATCAGTATAAGAACGCGGAACAGCTGGGGATACCTGGTGTAATTAAAAGAATGGACTGGAACAAAGAGCAGTTTGATACGATGATTGAAAAAGTTAAACCAGATCCGAAATAAATAAATATAGATTTATAAACTGAGAATGATTCGAAAAAAGAGACCAGTTAAACACCATGGTTGAACTAGAAAATCTTAATCCGAAACAAAGAAATTAGAATTATTGAATTTGTGTGAAATAAAAATAAATAAACATTGGTACTCTATTTGTGCTTGTTTTAATTTCATTTAAATAATCTGAACCTCTTTTAAAACTGTTAAATTAGCAGCACAACTTTCTAAACATAAACCCATTTAGAGAATATTTGTAAGAATGCATTACATTTCACCTAGTGAACAGCATATGCACCAGTCGTAAAAATGTCAAATATAGTGTGTATGGTTAAAATATATCTCTATCATGCTTGTTAAACAAACAAACTTTCTACTTTGTTCGATTTATTTGTAATTAGCAATGATTCTAACAATGATTCCCATTTTATAAGCACATCGTCACGTGCATTGTGTCATGGCGTCACACTATCCAGACGTAACAAGATCTATGTTAAAATTAAATAATTCTATTTGATTCATAGATGACATTTACATTTGAACACGGTAGAGTGTATATTCTTTTTCTTAGTGTAGGCATTTATTTAAAGTTATATCTATTGAAATTGTATTTTGGAAATATTTTCCAATTAAATTTTATTCGTATTCTTTCGCATTCAAGTAAAATTCCGCACAAGCAAAAATTATTGTATGTTCATTGCTTTGAAACAGTAAAAATATCAATGTCATTTCACTGCTACATTCAAATATTGCCCCGAAAAGCATAAAGTAACAAAAGATTTCGTTTAAAAACTAAAATATACTAACGAAACAGCAAGTATTTTGTTAAACGATTTGTTAGATGTAATCACGTGTTTTAAATAAGGGCTCTTTTATTGCAGAATCATGCATGGAAATACAATATCAGTCTGAAACGTTTAGATCTGATCTCCTCGATACGAACAGAATATGTATTGTGTTACCTGAAATGGGTTTAGTCGTTACTTTCTAACATAGAAATTAAATAACGATATGTTAAAGAGTAATAGCTCAGCCGAATTATATATATTCCAATAAATCAAATCAAATCCACAATCTGACTAAAGTACTTGAAACGAAGATCTGTGAATAATTCAATCACATACATCTTCTGTATATTTTGGATTTCCAAAATTGCTAATTTTATTTTCGCAAATCTATTTTTATTTGAACCAATCAGACGACTTGTTTCAACAAGCATTTAGCTGAACCATCAAAATAGCGCCGAATGTCAAAGGGTGAGAAAAATATGCCGTCAGTCCGGGGTTCGACCCGGGACCCCTCGCTTACATAGCGAGTGCCCTACCGACTGAGCTAACCGGCTGTCTGACACCTTACGTGACCAAGTCCGTACCATGACATATGATTTCTCTCAAAACACGAGGGCGTAGTCGCGATGTGGTGGTCATAAGAAATATAAAGATGAAACACCCAGGCTAAATATAGATTTTTTAAACTTCTACTTTCACATACAAAATGTTGTAAGTAAGGCTCTGATTAGCTAGCGGAAGGGTAGTCAGAACGAGGCTATCAATAGAACGTCTTCAGATTCTAAGCGTAGTGTAACTGGAGATGTACTTTAGTCAGATTGATCCAATCCAATTCCACTTGGACAGGGTATTTGTTGATATAAAAATGTACCTGTACAAGCAATGACCCTTCCCTATATCACCCCGAGTTATGGGCCATTTCATTACGCCGTTTCGCTACTGACAATCGGCTAGGTACTTTTTGGTAAAGGTAGAAACATACCACAAGATAAAATACCGACTTTGCTGGAACAGGTCACATGACAAAATCATAAAAAAGCTAGAAATTTACTTTTTAGTTGCAGCTGTCGCGGCCGGTATACGCAAAAGCATTCGTTTATTCTAATACCGCCGAGATTATCTTTCTTGCTGTTCACGTAACCGGCGTATACCGGGTTGGGTATAACGAATTGGTCCTATGTACACGTCTACGAAATTCAACCAACTATGCCATAAACCGTCAAAGACAGCAAAATGTTACGATGTTAGACACTGTTTGTACACCGACGTTGATGTAAAAGAATGTCCCTATCCGCCGCCGACTTTATGAATATATAATTAAGATTAAAGTTACTCCCAAAGTTGGAAATGATCTGTTTAAGAAATAATTTATAGCGAAAGAGTGTTTTAACACATATTTATGCACGATGGGCGGCTATACGTCGGGCGTAATTTGTACGGCGTATTACCGGCCGAGTGAAATTATTTGTACGGCGTATTACCGGCCGAGTGCATAGATAGTGTTAAAATATGGTTTTAGTATAAATTATTCCGATTTTAATATGCCCTTACTCTAAAACAGTTGATAAAATATAGTAGCGCTCTTTCTTGGTCGCAACAAAAACATTAACTTCACCGCACGTTAACGTGACGTCATTCTAGCGTAGAAGTGTTTTAACAGAAACAGGCATATTAGAATTTTGAATATTTATATATTACTTTTAAGTGGCAGGGGCCAGTTACGTATTTGGCTCGGGTACTTTTTCTAAATAAACTTTGATCGACAAATCATCGGCGTATGTTCTTCCTGACGATTTAGTAGTAAAAATTTGCCAGAAATCATCTGATTCATGTAAAAAGGTCGGCAGTTACCTACGGGAAACAGGTTTGTACTGATAACAGAATCCAAGAAACACAGGTTAGTTTAACTGCTCGCCATTACATAACTGAAATACTAAACCTAAAACTTACAAATTTGCAAGATCTGATTTCAGATAAGCTTCGGTCCTATTTTTAGTATTACTTTAAAATGACAAAGAAATGGTAAATCCCCCAAGTTAAAAAAAGCTGTCACTGCAAGCCACAATTACTAAAGTATCATTGAAGTAAAAACTTCCATATACATGTATATATTACTACAGTTTTTTTTTTTGGTTCGTATCTGATCTGCACTTTCAAATACAGGTTTGTATTATATAGCGTCGATGATAGTTTTAACATTTCAAATTAAAAAGAGACTGATCTTGCCGCTGTAAAAATGGAGGGCATAAAGGCTAATAGAATTAAGCTTTTATAAAGTAAAAGCAGCTTTTGTTTTTTAATGTGTCCTCCCTTTCGAAAGGGCGAGTCATTTGGACTAATCAAGTATCTTTGTTTTGTACACATTAGGTTTCCAAATTCTATATCTAAAATGCCAGGCACCAGACAGCTATGCAGTCGGCAAGCTTAACTAGCTTGCGGCTCGGCAGCAGGACACCTTATAACGACTCCCATGAGTGATGTTCAAGCTAACCACTAAGACACGGAATAAGGAGTATGTGTTTGTCAACCATATGCAAAGAACAACAATGAAACTATCTGGTATCTACAGAGAAATACTAAAAGCATAATATTTAATGATGAACACTGTTACTTATTAATAATATTTTTGTGTTCCTTTCGTGATCAACACTTCCTTAATCTTGCAGGGGAATTTGTTTGGCTTCATTTTGTTTTTGATTGGGCCATCGCTTACCGATTCACAGCTCGTTGATTATGATCAATATTCACGCTTCTTCCTGAATGACAGATTATATCGTTTGAAAAATGCAAACTTTTATAAATAAAACAAAGATATGTTTGCATTCATGCACCTGGGGTCTTTCTCCACAATCAAAAGCTGGAAAGTCGCAACATGACCTGTAATTGGGTCGGTTTGACGTTAAACCTAACAAAACCAAAAAATATATAATTTCATGTTTGAAGTTGTTTACAAAGTTTGGCTTTGTTATCTACTTTTAAAAGATCACATTATGTAGTCACATATAACAAGTATTCCTATGTATACGGAAATTATTTACTGCTGTTTAAGAGTATATAACATTACTGTTTGGTAAACATCTATATAAAAATATACAACAGTAAGAGAGGAATACACGTAAACGTGTTTATGTTCAAAAGAAAATGGCTCAGGTAAGTTCAGTTATTAAGATTGATCTTTTTGTATTTTTATCAAGTTCAAAAAGGACGCAAAATGAACAAATGAACACGTTCTAAATGTTTTCCATTGGTTCTAATTTTTATTGTATTGATGTAAATAATTTCAATAATTTTATACCATCTGCCAAAGGAGAGTGCCGACCTCACATGTTGTAGTAACTCGTCATTCAAACCTATACACTTCCAGTTTTATAATCTACTACAAAGATATTTAAATTATGTACTTGTACATTGAACAATGTAATACTGTTGTATTTCATAAAAAAGAAAACTTGAAAATATGTTATTCTTACCTGTATCCACCTGTAAAAGATGTGACTAACGAGCCAGTCCGTGAAAACTGAATGTAAAATAGTTTTTCTTGTAACTTGTTTAGTCAATTTAGAACACGATTCCTGGAATTCTGCAAGCAGGAGGTTCATATGTTAAAAAGTGCTGTCTTTGAAACGTAACTATTTTTCCCAATTCAAACTCGAATCGTAAGAGAACACAATTTAACACTCAATATTGATATTTTACACAAATTCGTCTGATATGTATTTTGTTTCTTAGTATATTGATACCATAATGACTAAAAAGATTTTGAACAGCTTTACTACAACAAAAACAATTGGTCTGGAAGAACAGTATGGTCCTGATTTTGTCCGTCACTGATCTCGCTTTGAAAATCCCACAAGCTATCTTACGCAAGGTCGGTAATTCTATCAAGTTCGGTGGTTCTACCAAGATGTAGGTTTATGCCTGAACCAATGCCCGGAGGGGCAAATAGGGTTTTCCTCCTCTACGAAAAGCTGGAAATGTCACCACATGATGAACATTATGTCGATGTGACTCTAAAACATAATAGCAAACTTAAATGGACTGAGCCCGTTTATTAGAGATTATGAAATGTGCAGCACCCCCTAGCACCGGCTTAAGCGGAATTCTATTATAGTAAAATTTAATGCTCTCCATGGTCCCAAAGGACCAGAAAATATAACAACAACACTGAGTCCAAGTAAGGGGAGACTTTTTACAGTCGCCACACATAAGTACTATTGTCATAGTTATATATTTCTATACAAGATTTTTAAGGTAACAGACCTGAAATGTGTCCAAATTCCAATTTACGCTGCGTCGACTATCATATAACAGTCCATAAAAAGATCTGAGAGAACAGGTGGAGAACTCTATGATAGGTAGTTCTTAAATCCCACCAGGAGTGAGGTGTTTTGATTTCAGTCTTCTGGCCTGTTTCGTCGGGCCCGTAAGTGTGTTTCCCTTGTTGTTCTGTCTTCTGCAAAGGCACTGAATACGTGCGTTTAGGTACTTACGGATTGCATTTATATGGATACATACATGAGCATTTTTGCATTTTACATTACATGCCTTCTGTGGCCTTTCCGTATGTTAGGGTGTCACCTGGGTGGGATAACTTTTATTTACACTGTCTTGTGATATTGGAACATGGTGGGGGGGGGGGGGGGGGGGATAAGTGTGAGGTTTTGCCACTGACCGTTCCAAGGCGGTGCCACTCTGTGTTCCTTTGTTTGTTTGTCTTGTCCTTGTGTGTTTGCTGTGTGAGTGTGTTGGTCGTGTGCGTGTCCGCGTGCCGGGTTTACGTTTGGGGAGGCTGCGTTCTAAGAACGTGCTTTTCCCTGTTTGATACTATCCTTGTTTTTTTACAGTCAAATTACGATATAATACATAAAAAAACAACATCAACAATAACTAAATAACTTGTGACGATACATTGCGATGGCGCAATAATACGACACAGAAACGTAAAAACATGATGTGAAGAGACGATATCAATATTGCACTTTCGCATAATGTTTTCATTTTGTCGCAATTGTTATCGCTTAACCTAAGGGCGAAAATGCTATATTGACCTTTCATGTTATCGTCCTTAGGTCCTAAAATTCGTACGCAAATACACAAAGGTTTAAGCGAAAGCGCGAAATTAATATCGTACTATCGTACTTTCGTAATTTCTCCATAATTTCGCTCCTACATATCGTATTATCGTATTATCGCCGTGTCACATCGTCTCACATCATATTTTGATACATTTGAAAGTTTGGCAGATAAATTATATTTTCTTCTGAAATTCAGTTGTTTATATTACTTCACAAATATTATCAATTAGATTGTTTCAAGTTCAAAAGGTTATTATGACTATGTTTAATATTGAAGATGAGTATAATTGTGACATTGTCTCTCTCTTGAAATAAAGTACAGAAAATATAGCTCAATGCTCACATGTTCAAGAAATACAGACTGGCATCATCGCCAACTTGTCCATGTGGTGAGGGAGATCAGACTGCGAAGCATATACTTCAGAGATGTAAAAGGTATGACCAGGAGCGAGCTGCGACTTGACCGATAAATACCTCAATCCACCAGAAACTGTATGGAGGCATTGAGGATCTGCGGCAAACCACAAGTTTCATCGAGGCTACTGGTCTGACAGTGTAGTCGCGAACGAGAAGAAGAAATATTTATTACATGATTTTCAGTGAATTAGCGAAATATTAAAGACTCGGTGAATATATCTGTCATTTTCAAATATATTTTTCACTGGTAACAAACTATAAAATGGGTAAGTTAGTCCAAACATGAAATTAAAAGAAAATTTGTTTACATATAATATCAAAGTTTCTTTCACTTATGATTAACATGTCTTACATTTTCACTTGCGGCTATGCCACTCAACAAATATCCTCTATATATTTACAATTACAGTCTGGAGTTCTATGTTTTGTTACAATCATGTGTCTCACTATAAGACGATCTGAAAGTCATGATGATTACAACAACGTATATGACGGCATACTGGACTTTAAATGTGCATCTAAAAAGCAGGCAAGTGCGATGGCTTTGATATAAATATACATGTATGTGTACGTAAGCATTCGCTGTGTGTACATGTGTGTATGCACACGTGTGTGTGCGTGTGTGTGTGTGTGTGCGCGCGTGTGCGCGTGCTTATGTGTGTGCACGTGCAGGTGCGCGTGTGCGCGTTGTGTGTGTGAGTGCGTGTTTGTATGTTTAACGCAATGTGTTTTGACTCTAACGCGGGAAAAATGGTGATATTGTATGATTAATACTTGATATTTGTTTTCCTTATTTATCAAATATCTTATAAGTTTATAAGTTAAGTAATCTAGTTCAACGAGTTCATAAATCTATTCATTAGTTAAGTTAAGATGGAGCATGGCAATTTATGTTCTTCTGTCGTAAGGATATAGTTTTGGCGTTGTCAGTCCGTCCTACCGTTCGTCTTTCAGTCCGTTCATTTGTCCTTCCGGAGCCATATCTAGAAAGTGGCTGAGAATATTTAAATAAAATTTCATACACATTTTCACCACTAAGGGGTTATGCGGCCTGTCAGGTTTCAGTCAGATTGCCCAAGTTACACCAAAGGTATTGCCCTTAGAAATATCTTGTGGTAACTATATAGGGCACTATAAATATGACAATGTCTGCTTCATAACTTGTGATTTATTTGATCTAGAACTATAAAACTTTAACTGAATTTAGATCACCATGATGTGGTAGTGCACACACAATTTCGTCAGGATGTCTTCAGTAACTCCAGAGTTATTGCCCTTTTATTTTTTTAAATCCACATATTTGTACATAACAAACTTACCAGTTGGTAGAATTTCATTAAACTAATCTTTCATTATTTTCCATACATTTTTTTTTGTAATTCCTTATTTTAAAAATGTTCAAGCGTTCCATGAATATTTATATATTATAACTTGCAAAGTTGTACCCTTCCCCGCCTGGCTCCTCAATCCAGTCACCCCAACCACCCTGATCATGCAGCATCCCTCCCCCTACCCCAACAATTTTTTTTTTCATTTTTTATTTTCCATAAATATAATTTATTATCAACATGTGAAGTTTTGTACCCTCACCCGGTCATCCCTATCCCAGCCCCCACCCCCATTATTTTTTTCATTACTTTTGGATTCATTTTTCTAAACCTTCTATGAATATTTATGAATATTTATCAACATGTTAAGTTGTAACCACATCCCGCGACCACCCCTGTTCCAGAATTCTTACTTGATTGTGCTCTTTTTAAAGGACATATCGGTTCTTTTAGGTTCAAATGTACATCGACACTTGGTTCCAAACTACTTCAATAGAATATTTCATACTAGTTACACTTCAAACTCACATTTCAAATAACTCCGTACAATTATAAAAGCTAAGCTTATTACAGTCTGTCAGGATCAAGATGTTACATAAATTTATTATCTACACTTAGAACATTTGTTTTCTCTTAAATTGACCCTGACTAATGAAATAATTTGCCTCTTAGCAACATTCTTAACTTCTTGCCGGATATATTTCTTTACAACATCTCATCACAAACCCATTCGGTGGGGGATACCATTTCATCGAATTTGCTTTTTTATGGTACGTCTCACGTGAATTTCTTTGCTTTGACAAAAATTTTGTCCTTTGTTAGGCTATTAGCTCTATATACAGTGTTCATCATGATGGATTTGAGGACAGAAGATTTCGCATTCATTGCGGAGACGTACCGGGTGTACGTGGTCGGAGAAAGTGCGAGGACTCAAGTAAGTACAGGACTCACAGATTCAGAATTCATTCTGTTTACTTCATTAACTGAATAACATTATTTCATGACTTCATATATAAAATGCCGGTCCATAGTTTATGCTATCGACCTTTCTATTTTTAAGAACTAAATTTTGCTGGGCTAAAGTCAAAACTTGAAAAAAAGACATTAAACATTATTTCTTATATCATGTAATTGAACACTAATACAATGGCCTGTCAGTCAGTTTGACTGATTTGACTATTAATAGTACATGTAAATACTAAATATATTAACTCTCGGTCCACCGGACCTCGAGCAATAGTTTTGCTGTTTACCGGCATGCCTCATAGTAAGTCTATATTATATAGCTATAGTGAGAGGCACAAATAATGGCAACTAATCAAACGCTTAAGAAATGTAATATTGTTTTCGGAGTTAATGCAAAATGAACGTCAGAATAGGATAGGCAAATCCATGAATCGCGCTATCGATCCATATTTAATTTGCCAATCTTCTTCTGTCGATCATTTCGTATGAACTCCGAAAATATTAATTCATTTCTTATGTTTACAATATGCATTTCTTTTGCATTCGGAAACAAGTTTATATTATAAGTTGCACACATTTTCATACAAAATGAACGTCATTACTTTCAATGGAAAAGAATAGGGCGAATGTAAATATTTTGGATGAAACTAAAAAGATTGTGCTAAATAAATCGATAAAACTAACAATAATCGATTATTTAGCGATGCTGTAAATAATGAAATTACTATAAGCATCGGTAATGGCTTCGCTTTGTTTTGTAAAACTTACTTTATTCAAATAATTCGACCTTAAGACGAGAACTTCAGAGTTAAACACACTTCTTATTTCGATTTCAACACGAGGTTTATCCAATCGTTTGTGCTCTCCTAGCAGAAAGTAGTATATGTGCTCTTTCTTTTACTTCTGTTTTACTGCCAGACGATAAAACTGTTGTAAAAATTTACGATACAGTTCGTACACTGTTTCAGCAAACTGGGAAAATGATTTGGACGGTCTGTTAGCATTCCAGTGTAGGTCAAATATGTACATTGTTGGCATGCAAAGTGAACACCGTAATGGGCGCGAGGACAGAAGATGGAAGTTTCACTGTTGTGGATTTAATGGTAATGTTGTGCATTCCGTGTATATATTGTTACCTTGGCAACAGTATCACTTACTTAACTAAAAATACTGTATAGTATTCATGTACGTATCATTGTGATAGTCCTGGAAGTGGTGAGGAAGCTATCCAGCTGGTTTACAGACAGTCGGTGGTTCTACCCAGGTGCTCACTCGTGATGAAATATTGCACGGAGGGCCACTTGGGATCCTCCTCCGCCTTCAAAGCTGGAAAGTCGCCCTATGACCTTTAATTGTGTCGGACATATAATATATCGTTAAAGCCAACTAAAAATAACATAAACAGCGCAATATATTCCAAGCTAATCCATGGGCTTTATGAGCCATCATCATCTACTTGTCGCATTCATTGTCTTGAATCTAAGGATTTTCCGCGTATTCACTATCTCTCATATGTATTAATCTATCTTATTTCAGACTTTCATCTATATGATTGTGAGTTTACAGAATTGACCAATAATTACGACGGAGTACAAGACTTTACAGTACCTGAAGGAAAAGTTATAAAGGGTGTCATTTCTATCCATCACGATGGCCGAGAGTAAGCGTCATCTCCTTAATTGAGCTGAAGCTATTAAAACGTACCAAAACAATAGATAATCTATAAATACGTTTCATTTATATGTATGAACATATGTACGTTCAGATTTACTAAATTCCAAACACAACTTTATTAAATCATTATAACTAGTTATCATCCTATTAAATGTCTAATTATTACTTTGTCTTTAGCTGGTCCAAATTGAAAAACCACTTAACCTCTTTCCTTTGTCTAGATCTTTTAAGTTAAAATACAACAGATGTATCTGTCTTTGTTATTATCCAAATACCAAAGAAGGTGTACAAAGGAGCGTTAGTCCCCATTCCCTACCCGATATGCCATTATCATTTACACTAGATAAACACATCTCAGAGCTCCAGAATACACAATCACAGCTGTTCAACTGGATATGAATCCTTGATCAAAAAGTTCCTATATGTTATCTTCCTGGGTAGTATACCTAGATTCATCAATATCCAAATAACAAAACAACTTTGAAAACATGCCTGGAAAATTATACAAACAAGGCAGTCTGAAAGACAGTTATATCCCCCGCCGCTGTTATGGATAGTGAAAGGGTTGATGGTATTGGGTAGAAACTTGAAGTTGTTACGTATATCTAATAGTCCATTTATGAATGAATCTGTTCCAATCGATATGCTGAGAAATCTTAGGAATAAGATTAATATAAACATCATGAGTATATTACAGCAAAGTCGTATTAAAATCCTTCAAGGGGTTTAGGAGATACAGATCGGACACAAAATGGAAGGCTCAAATCTATGACTTTGAGTTGTGACCTTGACCATGAAAAGCCTTTAAGGGATTTAGTAGATTCAGAGCGGACAGTAACCAAAAGCTCATGAAAATCCTTCAATGGGTTTAGGAGATATAGAGCGGAAACAAAACGCAATGCTCAAACCTTTGACATTGAGTTGTAACCTTGACCTTGAGACGATATGGTCTTGATGAGATCATTATTTGACCAAAGTTCCATGAATATTGTTCAAGGGGGTTTAAATTATATGGAGCGAACACAATTGTTACGGACGGGCGGACGGAAGAACGTACGGAAACCATTCCTATAACTCGCCCCCATCCCCACCACTCCCTGCGGGGGATCATTGAAGTTAAAGCAATTAAGTACGACATTCTTTAACTGAAAAAATGAAATGAATCCGCCAAAACTATCACATTCAACAGTTTTGACCTTGACCTTCCTAGTTAGACACAGAACAATAAACATTATACACACAATTCGTAATAATACATGGTCAGCTAATAAAACCAAACGAAAAGCCCGGGGGTACCGTGATCGAACGGACTGTAGCACTAAACTGCAGGTGGTTTAAAATCTATTTATCAAGTAATTTACTTCACTCATACTCCGATTCTGTCCCCAAACTACCATCCTCCGGAATATATAAAATCACTTACAACAGACATTAACATGTGATTCCGTAAGTTCTCACTTCCTTTCCAGCAGCAGCTGACAGTTTCTTAAAATTACAGTGCAATATAAGTAGCATTATATATTGCAATATATTGCTTTATGTACGGATGGCCGCAGTGACATTATCCGTGAATACGTATTTTCTTTTAATGTTATTTCTGTGATATTTCATTGCTTCATTTGAAATTGGTTTACATACTTTCATTTCAAATAATGTGTAAGAAGTGTCTTTCTAAATCAACACATGTAGAATGCTTTGTGATATCATAGAGTCCATTGAATATCTTTGTGATTGAATTCCACAGCAGCAATCTTTAAGTGACGATGTGGCGGCTGTAAAAAGTCTCACCGTGCTTGAATTTGATGTTCTTATATTTTCTGATCTTAGGGAGCATGGAGTCCATTCAATATCTATGTGATTGAATTAAGTTGGTGCTAGGGGCATGAGAGGTGTTGAACATTTATTACCTCTCATGAACAGACTCATTCAAACCAAGTCTGCTATTATACTGATTGGTTGGTTTATGAGTTTCCAAAGGGTATATTTATTATTGTTTCTTTCAGGGACAGAATCTATATGTACAATGTTTGCAACATCAAGAGATGGTAAACATGAATCAACTAGGACAAGACCAAAGTGACATAAACCGATGTTATTGAAATAGACCTTAGAATAATGAAACAATTGAATTTCTTCAATTCTACATCACCTTTCAAATGTGTCTCTAGCTAGGACTTGTGTGTGAATCCTACATATTGTAAAGACAACTTGTGTATTTTATATATAGATTTTCTTCTTACAGTATACTTTAACTGTCTTTGTTTCATCATTTTCTTTATTACTAGCGATTTATGGTACACTTTAATTTATAAAAATGGTTACATAAATCTGGAGTTGTGTTTTTTCAACATGAATTTTTCGTCAATAATTTCAATGTTCAATTCCCTGTTTGTGTCAGTGCCCATTTATAGGTTAACATATACACGTTTTGAATGGTTTCATTATTATTCCTCATTGTTTTGCATTGCAACATACACTCAAGTACTTTCAAAACGCCTCAGCCATGTAAGTTTTTCTTTTGTGATACTTGAACTATTATTGCAGTGGGGGCGGGGGGGAGTAAAATTATTTTATTTTTTTAAACTGAATGCAGCAATTATGTAGAGATAGAGAGATTTTCTTTGTTTGTGTTATTATTTCACTTGTTGTGAGACATGAGTTTGACACCATTTTGTATCCTTTTTACTCAGATAGAAACAAACAAGTTTTGATACAACAGTGTGAATTAGCAAAAAAAAACAAAAAACTGTCACGTGTACAATACCGTTATTTTGAGAAGGCTGTGACTAAAAACAGATCTGGTGCCTGCGATATATTACAGACTCCGGTATGTCCCGGATTCAAGCAATTTGAACAAATATATCTTAAATGTCTATATTTTGTAACCATGGTCATACTGTCCCTAACCTTTAGTCAGTATATTATGCATATTATACACTAAATGCGTGCGGACACGCAAAACATTGCGTAATTTGCCGTGCGCTCCAATTGATAATCATTCAGGGCATGCGCAGAACGGATGCACCAGATCTTTAATGAGAAACATTGTTTTAAGTAATGCCACTAGCAGGGGCAATCTGCAACAATTCCATTCTAATCAAACTATAATGTGTGTATATAGACTGTTAAAAATTGAAAACAATCATTTTCATGTCGTGATTGTATTGTCAATAAAGTGTCTCTTGCTTTGTCATCACTAATTTGGTTAAGTATTTATTAATATGTTTCTGTACTAGACTTGTTAGAAACACTAATTGCTTTGTTGCATGATAATCTTTACTTTTTGTATTTTTGACATTATCTATATGGGATTCAACATGTAAATTTGATATCAAATATACATTTAACTGTATCATTATACATGTATACGAACTGGAAATACTTTTATATCCAACATTGTTTGTGCGTCAAGGTGCTCCAAAGGTCATGACATGACGTCATTTACAGTGTAAATCATACTGGTTAGAATTAGTCGATGAAATAGCGTATAGTGAACAGTTTATTTTACCTTATTTAAAGATTAACATTAACTGATAAATGCAAGAATTTTGAATAGCAGCAAAATTCTCGCGTAATTTTAAAACCTCTTAATTTGTCAATTATAAGCTGTACGTTTTTATAAATCTTGAAACCTAACAACGTTAACATTACATTCCATGGAGCACCTAGACCATATATGCAAAATACAGCTTTATAGGTTTTAATTTAAAAAATAAGTCTTCTGTTTTGACTGTATGTTAGCTTTTTTGTGTTAAAAAGAACAATTTACATGAAACAAAACTTTAAAATGATGACAATAATAGTAAAGTAGATAAGACTAACATACTCGATCTTTCTTTATATCCCATTTCGTGCATGCCGAACAATGATATTAAAGAAGAGATTGATTAATTAATAACGGCTTTGTCATTTGAATATATTTTATCTAAAATCTTCTGTAAATAATTTGTGCAGTGGTTTTATCCATGACTTTGTTTATCTATTTTACTTATGACTTTTAAATATAAAGTAAATTTCGAGTCTACCATATCTATATACAGGAGACGTCGTACAGTGCCATACATTGTAATCCTCCGTTTCAGGAATTTTGTGCCGTATAGTTCGCCAATAGGAATTTAGTCATACATTAAGATTTGAACAGTTCTTTTGTAAACGTTGCTTTATACATAGGCACTGTTTGCGAAATTGTTCTGTCGGCACTCCTGCCCAGGACAGGTAGCAGTACGAGGGTTTGGGTCGGACAAACGTTGGTGGCATTTTACATATACATGTATATAGTCTTCAGGCATACATCTATTAACTTGAATAAGCAGAACATAACATAAAATTTATTAAGTGTTATGCATTTACAGCACATCGACATAAACCAATATACATATAAATAATAGCATGATCACGACAATATTAATTAGCGTTACAAAATGCAGTAGGTCCTAAAAAATCATAAGTTCCACATGACACCAGAATTTACTGTTCTATGATTCATATAAAGTCTGCTTATTAGGATTTCTATGTCGTAAAAAGAAATGGTTGATAAAACAAATCAGTTATAGGGATTGCTAGTGACCCTTCAAGGAAATATGTGCGGTCAGTATGATAAGTATGAATGGGCTAATGCTTCCCCTTCCCCTATTTATCATACTGACGCCACATATTTCCATAAAGGGTGATTTAGGGTCACTATCAAACCCAAATGATTAGTAATGTATAGATGCATGTATGATAGACATAAGCACAAAAATGCATAAGTTAATCATATGAAAAACTTAACAAAAACGTATAAAGAAACACAGTGGGACGCCTCCGCGTTCAGTGACATAAACATCATGCACCGATTAATGTTGTTACGACATATTAAGCATAAAGGATCTTTCAATATGAATAGAACAAAGACTTCTTTTCATCTTTTGTTGTGTCGTAGACAAAGTGGCTTCTGTACTAGTATGTCTCTGCCTTTGATACATAGGACGTTTGAATTTTGAATAAAGCAAAGACGTTTTTTCATCTTTTTTGTTACAAAGCTTGATGAATCAGTCAATAGTGAATATGGCAAAGTACAAATAAAACTCTGATGTTAATCTTTAAATAGATTTAAAATGTCCGCCTTGCATCATTTCCACGCATGCACACCCACAGCTCTAAAGTGCATGTCCAGTATACTGTACTACCAGGGAAGGCGTTGGTCTAGTGATTAAGGTGGCAAAGGCCAAACACGTAGGACCAGGTTTTGTGACCTACTTGGATCTCGCCTACTTTAAAGGTGCGGACCCAAAAGCAATTAAAATAAACATCAAGTTTGCATCGCAAAGGGGTTGAAATGAATTAGAATAGAGTATAAACTAAAACTAACACGAATAACTTAAACATTTACTCAGCATGACATGTAAATCACCAGTTCCTTAAATAATAATAACATTTGACCAAATTACAACCTTATCACAGCATACGGAAACAGAGGTGTTCTAATGATTCCTGAAATAGGATTTTGGACATGGCGTAAAATATCTTTGATCTTTTTTAAGTCAAACCGACGTATTTATTTGTCATATGTGACGTGACTTTCAGCTTTTTTTTATTTGAAACATCAAGGGTGACCATTCGCTGGTTATTTCAGACAAAGGTGGGCATCTGAGTAAAACCATCAACCTTTAGTAATCAAGCATGAGTGCTTCCTCGTATTCAATGATTCTACTTTCAAAAAAGACTGAAACCCAGTGTCGAGGAGAAAGTGATTTGATGTAAGCCAGCTTTAACAACTCGGCTATAAAGACTTTCAGTTGTTTAAATTACTAGGCAAGTGCATCACTTTCTTATTCTTAGTTACAGTTTAATAATATCTGTCATGTGTTTACAAATCGGATAGAAATATCCGTTCCGAGGCACCTGCGCATTGGGCGGTAATGGGGCTTGCCGATATCTCATTGAAAACAAACACGAGGTCATCACTTTATGAACAGATGAGTACGTCCCTACTCTTAAATCAGATACAATTGTCCTTCTGTTGGAGCTATTTTCAAGTTCAGGTATATCTGACGACGACATGATGGTACAGGTTGAATCTAACCCTGTTAAAGGGCATACTTCAGAAAGCACAAGACATGCTTCTGAAGTGCAACAGTGTATTCCATTGCCTTCCGTTAGTGGCAACAAAGCCTAAAGCACAGATCACAACCCGAAAAGACAAAAAGAAATGTTCTACTAAACAAAAACGTGGTCCTGATCGTATGAAGACGGATAAAGTATGCCACCTGGATTTGTTGAAAAAAGGGAAGAGGATAAATTCAGGTCTTCCGCCCGTAGGCCTAAGAAAACATCAAATCCATATAGCAAGGGTAGTTTTATAGATTGGTCATATTCCGATGACGATTTCGTATAGACATTGACTGAAAAATAGCATGTACATAGCCAGTTGACACTGCAAGGAGCAGTATTATTCTGTACTCACAGGAAGTGTGATGAACTACAACGTGTTTAGTTATGTACAGACTTTTACAATTGTATGCGTAGTGAGCGTGAATAAAGTAAGTAACTAAAACTGTTTGAAAAGACACTAACAATAGTGTTTACAACGACCAGCTGTTATTGTTATTGTTAACAACAGGAGGATTAATTGTGGGTAAGTCTTTTTATATAGTTCATTTTCATTTGATATAAAAATTATAAATTAAGCGTCTGGATGATCCAAATTAAAGGAAAACATCATATTTGCACCATTTTGTTTTCTGAAAAACTTATAGTCCCCGAAGGGATTAAAACAGAATAATGTCAAAATGTCAAGCTGCAGATTTAAATATCGTCATAGATTCAATAGAAATAGCCAGGAAATATTGTTCTAGGAGTCTCATAGCATAATAAAATGGATGGAAGTTGGAACACAACTGGCTGAGCTGGGAGTTGGAAAGTAACTTCAACGAAAATGCTGGCAACCGTAAGGTTCAGTTGATGTCTTGTGATAATTAACTAAGACAATAACCAAGTAAATGTGCTGTGGCCAGCAAAATTTTCCAGACGATAGTTAAACAATGAAAAGTACAGGAGAGGAACCAGCTGCATGAAATTTTGGAAAGGCCAAGCAACCAAACTGTCAAAGGTATCGGTAACATTTCTAGGGCATTATTATTTCTTCTTTTGCTAACTTAATTATAGCTAGCCTGTTCTATATAGGATTGTCTAGCTGTACATGACTCGTGTATGGCTTAAGTTTATGTATAATCCAGTTATTGTAAAGGCAGAAAAGGGAGGTATTTATAGAATATATTTCAAGGGAGATTATTTATCTGGACAAAAGGAGTTCGGCACTGTGTGTGATATAGAGAAATATATCACAGATGTTTCTCAGTATTTCATCAGTTAGCATAAATTAAAGTGCTAGGACTGGTCGACCCGGTGTCAGTATAATGTGAGTGGGTGGGGTATTATTCATATATTAGAGCTTCTATCTAAAATAAACGCCGTCGTTTATATTAATTGTTGAAAAAGACGTTAAACCCACATACCCAGAAATTATAAATATTTAGCATTTGAAATACTGTCATATCAAAAGGGAGTAATTACAATTTTTATAACAATCAATAAAACATACATGGACATTTTTGTTCTTTAAATAAATTTCTAACATATTAATATATGAAAAGTAAAGAATGCCATAATGTGACTGACCACCTTAAATACAACAATTATAACGTTAATGTCTAAATTAGTAACAATCTGTCATAAAAGTATATTTCACATTCAGTTTACGTAAATTTGATCTATACATAGGGTGTAAAAATATGTTTTAATCGAATGGTTTGTTTGCAGTTTTTTTTTTCTACAATTTATATATAATATTCAAACTACAATTTTCAAAGATACGTAGATAAATTAAATTAAATTTAATTAAAATTTCTGAGTCATGTATTAAACCTTTACATTTTCCATATAATTATATATACATCGTAGGTCTACCTGTTACACGTTTTCGACACAAGCACAATGATATACCTGTTTATTTCTGGGGCAGGTAGTTGAATTTACTACAGGCTTGCGTCTCATTCGATGTCACCTTATCTTAGATTTTGAGTTTGCTGTAAACCTAATTAACAATCGCAAAAAAGCAGAACCTCGGCCAATATTACAAAAGGCAGAACCTCGACCAAATCGCAAAAGGGACTCGCATACCCTCGACCAATATTGCAAGATGTGGATAGATGTCGTTTGGTAGAGGTCTCTCACATTGCTTTCAACTTAAATTCATCTATGTTTCTAATATATTATATTGCATGTATACCTTAGTTCGGAAATTCGATAACAACTAAACTGAAACATTTGCGGACAGATTCAAATACAGCTGATAGGAAACTGAAGCACTGGCGATGAGATTCGATCAGAACTGACAGTAAACTGAGGCACTGAACTGAAGCAGTTGCGGGAGAATTAAGTAAGATTGTAGGGATAATACACGTTTTTTTGTGTATTAACATCTGCAGAAGTCCGCGGGATTGTTTGTGACCGAAACCCAAGGGCTTCTGCAGACGTTAATACACAAAACAAACGTGTATTGATTCTTGCATAAAAAAAACGTTACACGAGGTCTGAATGCATTGTTTTCATATGTGATGACTTTACGATTCCGGTACATTCTGAGTTACTATTCGGTTGTTCTTGGAAACGGTATCCATAACCGCGGGGCACACATATCAGCAACACTACCAAAAGCGTGGCTTTAAGGTTTTTGAGCATCTTATTTTTATTTCTAGTTAATACAAACGTTACATTACCCATAATTGTGCATATAACTTAAAAATTTGATTAACAGGAACACGAATTTTTTTGAGTACGTACACATTTAGAGTACGGATGAGTAAGAACGTAGTGAAGCTTTCAAATGTTTTATCCGAATTCTTCGCGAAATTAGATAAAAATATTCCGACTGTTACTTACAAAAATCATTAAAAAGATACCTCACACGCAATTCTTATACATTCACACTTATCAACATAAAATGAATCGACTCCGACTTCTAAAAGGGGATGTAAACAAGGGTGGAGCGAGTACAGTTTTGGGTGCATTTGGTTTTGGTAACTGACACAGCAGAACATACTATGGATTAGATTGCATCTTTTATGCTACAAGAAGAGAATATTATGGAAGAACCAAGACGCAGATACCAGATGTCAATCTGCGCAGAAATACATATATACATCCCTGACAAAGCATTTCAAAAATAAAAATCATATACATGTCTTAACAGCACGAGCACTGCTTGTGTGCACACGATTTTTCTCCCGTAAATACATGGGCGGATCAAGTAAAAAAAGTAAATTTTATGCAAGAATAAAACATAATTGAAATTGGATCTCGTTTTATTACTGTAAAGCATTTTGAAATACGACGGTAAAAATATGATAAGCATATTATGTGTTAAAAGACACATGTTTTGTAATTTGTATGAGTATTGTTTATAGGGACCGCCTATGTCATATATCACTATCGTTTGGAATATTCCTCAATCGTTCATTAGAGTTTGATGGCCAAATTTTCATTGGACTATTTCTTACACAATTTTTAAAGGAGGAGGTACACTTTTGCCCCAAATGGCCTAACACAGAAAATGACATCAGAAGACCTTCAGCTTTTTCCGGAAGTAAAGAAAATGAAAGTGGACCTCTTCTTTTTATTGTCATTATTATTATTTTTTTGGTAATGGGGCGTCAATTTTCATCATTTTCTTGGGATTTTGAAAATACCTTGGCTTTAGCATGAAATGTCAGCTTTTCATCTACGGAACAATATTTGAACTCTAAATAAACACAAATCCCAAAGGGGTCCGTGACGGAGCAAGGTATATAGAGATTTTTGGAACTTCGTCAAATCGTTCAAATTGCCCTTTTGATGTTGTCTGAAAGTGTCATTATATGCCTCGGAGGTAAGATATTTCTGTATTTGAGAGCTGCAGACCTAGACATTTCAGAAATATTTTCAAAATGAATTTCGTGTAATAAATGTTGATTCTACGGAAGCGTGAAAGGGCCATCAGACGCTAGTTTTACAACGTTACGGCATCGGAAAGGATATAATTATTCTAGTCACATATTTTGCAATGTTATTGTTTGCCACTGATATTTCTAACCATTTATATAAATACATATATACGCTTTAACATATATATTTTTAGAGATACTTTACAATTTACGTTTTATTGTAATTCCTTCTTGGTGATATATGACCTTTTTATGTCTATTCGCCGTAAAATCCAACTCACTCATTTTGATTTCTGGGTCAGTGGCTCACCAAGGTTAAAGGGATACCCCTGTCTTTATTTTTTACTTTCAGTTTAGTTTCTTTTTGTTGCCTCTAAGTATCCCTCATCCACATTCTACCCTCAAAACCCTCCACCACCGCCCCTGTATTTTAACTATCATTGTGTTTCTTGATATCGTATAATTTTGTCCTTCATCCATATATCTGCCCCCTCCTACCTCTCCCTGTCCCTGAAACTTCTTTAATACTTTTAAGTTTCTAGATATTTTATCTTTATATTAAGCATCCACATAGAATCCTCACCACACACACATCCCTCTCTCTACCCTTGCAACTTTGTTTTACTTTCAGTTCAGTTTCTTGGTACTGTATCTTTGTATCCAAAACCCGACCCCCCCCCCCCCCCCCCCCACACACACACACAACCCTCCCCTCTTCACCCCTGTACATTTTTACTGCCCAGTTGCGTCTGCTTACGAACGGGACCGGTGTATTATGCCCCGTTAGGCGGACCATATCTACAGTCATATGTTGTGTTACAATAGAAGAATATTCATGCTTCACAAAGATGTGAAAAGACAACGGAGCTTGACGCTGAAGATAAAAAGTTTCACAGAGTACAGTTGGAAAGAAACATAGGGGTTGAACAGACAATGTATCTCGTACATATATACAACATGTATAACTAATCGGTTTCACAAAAGTACAGTATGGATATTCTAACTTTGTTAGAAGATTCCCGTCTCATGCGTATCTCTTCGATTTACTTTTAGATATGTAACATTACTACGGATTCAATACAGGTTTTGTTACGTCTACAGGTAACAATTGCTTGTTACTTAAAATATAAAAGGTAACACAAAAACAAACCAGCAGTTATTAATAATAACAAAGTTTATTTTTAAAAGTAAAATCTCAAATACCTTGAAAGTATTAACTTGTAGTTAAATTCAATCTTCATTTGCAAGAATAGTCCACACCCTGTCCTGGTCAAATGTATTCCAGTCAGTATTAATTCGAAACATTTCACACAATTCAGTATATCCATCTTTGGAAAAACAAACTTGTGACATGGTATTATTAAGAAACACAGGAAAGTTTTTCAGTAAGATCTTACTTAGGTACTTTCCTGTCCTTAGACAGCTTCCTATTTAAAGCATTATGAAAATGTTCAACACTTTCATGTATCACCAAGAATAAAAGCAAGATTCTGCAAAAAAAAAGAATAATTGAGACTTTAGAAATATGTTGACATACTGTTCATCGGTGACTTTTTGATAAACGACAGTGTCTGAAATTATTAGTCCTCCTCTAATTTATGTGGGGAAGTTGACAGTTACTTGCGGAGAACAGGTTTGTACTGGTACAGAATCCAGGAACACTAGCAATCTTCACTTGAATATTTAAAATATATGTAGAGTTCGTTTAAAACTGAATATTTTGTGATAAAACCACTGGCACTGTACATGTATACCCTACTCCTAAGTATACTATAACAACTATGGTCAAGATCGAGAAAATATACTAATCTTTTCAAATATGCATTTCTCACATTAAACGCGCGGTTTCGTATGTACTTACTACGCATAATTGCCATAACATTTTTTATCATAGAGATACTCAGATTATTTGATATTTCATCAACGTTACAGAAAAAATCTTGAATGTATTTTAGTAATATAGGTCCGGCCTAGATAACAAAAATATTCGGACTGGCTCATACGGAAATGTATCTCAATCGCTGTATAACTACACCTGTAGGCTAGAATGATATTGTGTACAGGCAACATAAATGAGCAATGTGAATTGCATAGACCACACAAAATGCATACCACTGGATGATTTGACATTCAAAGTCATTTCTTAGATGACCTTCATTCAACATTTCGAGTTTTATTGTATAACTGTGAATATTTTATATTTTATTTTTTTGTTTGTTTACATTTCGTCCAACATGCGCGTTTGGCCGTACCGTCTAGACCGGAATTTCAGAAGGGAACTTTATCTAAAGTTTTTCTGTACTGCTGACGAAACCATTAAATACGTAGAGTGTCTGCAATGGCAATGTGACTGGTGCACGATGGAAGATAGAATTACCGTTTGATCAATATACATAGTACCCATTTATCGCACTGAGCGTTCAATGTGAGTAATTCGCGATTGAAATGGGTTAGAATATGTTTCAGTTCATGACCATGGTTCTCTGTACCTGCGGCCTGGAATATTGGAATACAATAAGTAGTGTAGCACATGGGAACTGGGTGATTTCACTTGACTCTTAACCGATATGCCCTTATCGCTTTTATGGAATGCCATTTTTGCGATATAACTGGCATCCTATAAGATATGTAGAGAAACGTTTGTGGTCTGAATTCCTCATTCATTATTTCATACATTTTCTTCAAACTTTCCACAATGACCAATATTATACCTAGCCGCCCAAAAGGGCTTTTGTGTTAATTTCTCATCAATTTCCTGGATTAAGTCCTTAGTTGTCAACGAAGTCAAGGTGAAGGCATGAATCACATTTTGAAAGCTCTAGTAAAGTATTTCAATAGTAAATGAATTTGACCATTTGAGCTAAAAGTATGGTATACATGCAAGGGAAATATAGTTGTTTTGCTCAAAACAGTAACTTCAGAATTAATACTTGTAAATCATACTGAATGGAGTAATATTATCTACATTAAGGACGTATGCTAGAATTTGGTGCGAAAATTTTCCCAATAACAGAATTTCTTCAAACTTTGGATATTGAAGTACAATCATCTAAGAAACAAAAAAAATGCAATAAAAATCATAGGTCACCGGTATCGAAAAAGAGTTCTACTAATGTCTACTTTGCCTGCAAACTTCCAAACTTCTGAATTCCGTAAACTTCCAAATACCGAACTTTTAGGCTGGTCCGGAGGCCGTTGGGTTTTCGGAAGTTACACTGTAGTATAATAAAAGAAAAACATTCACGTTAATCTCAACCAATAAGTTAATTTTAGGCTGAGTGGTCACGCATACATCTATGACAATTTCTGGTCTGTATAACTTCTGACCGCAGGAAATCTTTCGGCTTGTAGTGTATAAAGGGGTACGGTTAACATGTGCAGTGGCATTTTCTTTCTGATCTGGTGCAAATGGATACAAGGCAGTCTGAAAGACAGCTAAATCCCCCACCACTGCTATGGATAGTGAAAGGGTAAACCTTTGATTTTAGCTGTGACCTTGACCTTGAACTGACATGGCTGACTCATGAACTCTGCACAACGTCTTGATGAGGTGATCATTTGACCCAAGATTCATGAAAATCTTTCAAGGGGTATAGGAGATACAGAGCTGAAACCTTTGGCCTTCAGTTGTGACCTTGACCTTTAGTTGACATGGCTGACTCATGAGTTCTTGATGAGGTGATCATTTGACCAAAGTTTGATGAAAATCCTTCAAGGGGTTTAGGAGATACAGAGTGGACACAAAATGGAAGGCTCAAACCTTCGACCCTTAGTTGTGACCTTGACCTTGAGCTGGCATGGTTGACTCATAATTTCTGCACATCGTTTTGATGAGGTAATCATTTTACCCAAGTTTTATAAAATTCCTTCAAGGGGTTTAGGAGATATAAAGCGGACACGAAATGGAAGGCTCAAACCTTTGACCTTCAGTTGTGACCTTGACCTTGAACCAACATGACTGACTCATAAGTTCTGCACATCGCCTTGATGAGGTGATCGTTTGACCCAAGTTTGATGAAAATCCTTCAAGGAGTTTAGGAGATATAGAGCGGACACAAAATGGAAGGCTCAAACCTTTGACCCTAAGTTGTGACCTTGACCTTGAGTTGACATGGCTGACTCATTAGTTCTGCACATTGACTTGATGAGGTGATCATTTGACCCAAGTTTGATAAAATTCCTTCAAGGGGTTTAGGAAATATATAGAGCGGACACAAAATGAAAGGCTCAAACCTTTGACCTTGAGTTGTGACCTTCACCTTGAGCCGACAAGGCTGACTCATGGGTTCTGCACATTGTCTTGATGAGGTGAATCGTTTGACCCAAGTTTCATGAAAATCCTTCAAGGAGTTTAGAAGATATAGAGCGGACACAAAATGGAAGGCTCAAAACATTTGACCCTATGTTGTGACCTTGACCTTGAGCCGACATGGCTGACTCATGGATTCTGCACATCGTCTTACTGAGGTGATCATTTGACCCAAGTTTTATAAAATTCCTTCAAGGGGTTTATGAGATATAGAGCGGACACAAAATGGCAGGCTCAAACCTTTGACCTTGAGTTGTGACCTTGACCTTGAACTGACAAGGCTGACTCATGGGTTCTGCACATTGTCTGGATGAGATGATCATTTGACCCAAGTTTCATGAAAATCCTTCAAGGGGTTTAGGAGATATGGACCGAACACAATTATGTTACAGACGGAAGGACGGAAGGACGGACGCAGACCATTCCTATAATCCCTCCGCCACGGCAGGGGATTAAAAACGAATATATTGTGCACGTTCATAACTCAAAGCATGGACATACCAGCTTAAATCATTTCAGCTGAAGCAAGGAATATAACCCACAGACAACCGCGAAAGTAGATACCAGTAACCCAGCATTGTTGTGAATATATTGATTAGTAGACATTTACATCACGTCATCACTCTGTATATACAAAGAGCGTTGTTTCAAATACAAATTACATAACCAGGTATAAAAATCAACACTGATAATGCAACATCTCCTAGCAACAACAAATCACAATACTGTACCAATTACATTGCCTTCACAGATTTTTCATCTTAAATTATAAAAAGCGCACAAATTGATGTGGTTGCATTACCTCCTTCTCAAAACAAAACGGATGGAAAAGCATTTCTATCTTTATAGTCTTTGTATGCAGACCGTCGAAATCATGCCTAACCTTTTCCAGATACTCGATTTCGCTTTCGTCTACTGATACGGTATCCGTTCTTGGTGACGTGAAAAACTGAATTTCTACGTGTTGCATGTCATATGTTTCTAACGTGAACTTCCACGTTACTTTGTCTCCTACAGAAATTGGTTCTCCTTTTCGAAAGAAAATTTTAGTTTCTTCTTTTTCAATTTCTGAGCTACCGTGTTCGTCATTGATATGACACACATGAACGCCGTATGTAAATTTAGACACGGCCGTTACTGATGCTTTTTGTGGTTCTACGTTGCGTCCTTTCATGACTGCACCTTTTAGCAATGCATATGCAGGCTCCTTCGGGACGAAAACATTACAGTCGGGGAACGCTTCTTTCACAGCACTCTGAACTAAAGGCGATTCTGAAAATCCACCTACCATAATAATGGTCTTTGTTCCTGTTACTGCTTCGATTTGCAGGGTTTCCTTTATGTTGGAAATTATCTTTTCTACTGAGTTTGTAAAAAGATCTTTGATGATACTAACATCTAAACGCATTAGGTCCCTCGTGAAATATATTTTCTTTGAATAGGGGGACGCTTGTACGGCAGTTTGCACATTTTCATTGCAACACTCTTCAAGAATCTCCCGTAGACTGACAGGCAGTCTGAGAGATACTTTTCCATCGTCTTCACTTTTAACGCCATGCTTGATAGTTTCAAACTTCATTTTTAAGTCCATCCAGTCGCTTTCTTCCTCCTCAACAAATTTTAGGAAGACAGGTGCACCGACAATTTTTATGAGAAACTGTTTGAATTCCTCGTTAACTGCTTGTCCTCCCCAACCTCCACCAGCTAGGGTGTGAAGCCGGCGAGGAGTTCCATCTTCGGTCGACAGTGCTGTAATTGATGCTGTTCTACCTGTCAGCATAGAAATAAATGAATAATCTGTCTGTTTTAACTTTTTTTTTCGACGAATAGACAATTTCACATTAGGAGTACATACTTAGTTTCGTCAATTTTCAATGCTCGGTTGTTATTCTAATGTTTAAATGAACGCAATTTATTAAAATTATCATCATATGAGAGGCTAAATATAAACAAGATACTAGTTTAAGTACAAAATATTCATTTTTATATTTAAGTCTTAACAATATAAACATCTTTACGGTGTTATTATAACATTTTGAAAATTTGGTAGTTGCAGCACCTCTTAGATTTACCAGAAGAAGCCTAGTCGTTTTCTTGAAGTCTGAAAGCCCTTGCTCTGTATCCCATTTGTTTTCCCAATATTGCAATATTGCCTCCGTTTCCCGGACAAAGGAATAGCGCTTTGTATAGCCAATCTATAAACAATAAATATTTATATTTTAAGGAGAAAACTTTAATATTTAATCAACACTTTCTGTCAGGTTATGAAAATTAATATTTTTATTGATAAGATGTCGTGTTGTTACATGTAGTATGCAGTAAATATTTATGCAATTTAACTTCGGTGAGTAATAATTTACCAAACATTATCTCCAAATATGATATATTAGGATTAGTTTGTCACAAATACCTGCATTGTGGCGCTATGATACTTTACAGTTATTGCCTTTTAAAGAGGTCAACATGATGATTCATCGATCTAGAAAAGTGGCTGATAAATCCTCATATTGACTATTAAATGCAACATCTCGGGTTATCTGAGAAATACATGTATTTCAACATTAGCAGCGGTTGGTCATTTTTCCAGTGTACGGCTTCGCCTTGCTATGACGTTAAATTTTTATGTGTTTTGGTCTTCGCTTACGAGTCAGCACGACTTTCCGTCATAAACAATGTGATTGTTTGGAAAAATGGAAATGACTAATAAAAATAGATCTTATCAAACAAGCACATACATAACATTGGATAGTTTTAAAATTTAGATTAAAATTATATTTATGAATTATTATGATAAACGGTATTCAACCATATAGAAAATGATATAGAATGTATTTTCTTTTAAAAAATATACATACGAAATGGAAGGCATTCTGCAACATCGTTGTGTATGATTTCGTACAAATTGGTGGAACAGTGATTACGATTTGTAAATCCTTCTGACATAGTTCAAAATTCTGAAATGCCTTATATCTATATATCTTTGCGATAAAAAAACTTAATAATCGATCCATAAACTTTATAGGTTTCTAACTTTTTTCCACTTTTATCAGGCAGTTCGGGTTCTGTCTGCTGAAAATAAAAAGTAATGAATTTCAATTTGTGACAGTTTGTGACAGTTTCTTAACTGCTGAAGGGTCTATTGATAGCATTTACGACATAATCTTGGCTCTACGCATCTGTATGAATTGTATTAAATCATTTAATAACTCTAGCATATTAACTTCATTTCAATTATGTTTAGAACAGAGTGGTTGATATACACTGAGCAAACTGTTAAAATGGTCACCGAACTATATAGATATATTTCGGAAGATTTTCAATCTTATCGAAATTTGCAACTTACTAATGTATTCTTAATTTTGCATAATATTCGATATGGACAGTATTAAATACTTCAGCAGAGCGACTCCCGCTGAAAATTATTTTAAGGGAGCAAAGGATC